>NW_023601754.1:15909201-16207311 GCF_014898055.3 Talpa occidentalis
GCTGCAGGGAGCAGCGAGCGCGCAGGAGGGGTTCGTCTCGCCATGAGGGTTTCTCCCTGGCTGGCTGGGATCGAACCGGCGCTGCAGAGGCTGCGGGCAGCTTCCCAGTCCAGCGCGCAACCGCTGCGCCACCAGGGGAGTCCCCCGGGAAGGCCGATTTTAATGCTCTCTTCTCTTCTCCTTGCCCAGCAAAGGCAGGTGTGGGAGGAATCCGGGCGTTGTTAGGGTTAGAAAGGGCAGCTTGAAATACCCGAGTAAAACCCACAGTGTGGCCCGTGACTTGTCCCAATACGCCCCACTCATGATGGTGGGGGACTCAAGAATGAGCACCCACAACAAAGGCTGGGTCCGTCTCACCATGATGATGGGAAGTGGGTGATGCATGGGCCCCAGAGATGTTAGCGGGCAGACTGAGACGTACCCCAGGACCCCCAAACTCGGACGCTCTCCATGGGCTCTGCCACCTGCTGTATAGACAGGTACATTCTTAGGGCATAAGGCCTTCAGAGACAAGATCTTCAGGGGAACTAGTGCAGGTAGCAGAGAAGGAATATAGTTTCCAAATGAACCACCACAGTGACCCCTCCTCCCGTGGGTAAATGCTCAGCCACACAGGGGTGGCTCAAAGCTTGCCCCAAGTCTGCGGCACCTTCTGGTGGGGGCCTTAAGAAAGGGGTGGAAGGAGCCAGGCCAGTCTGGAAGGAAAAGAGCAAAGTCGAACTACAAGTCAAGCTACAGGCTGCCGGTGTCGCCTCCCCTCGGGCTCTCACCCGCGCGTCTCTGTCCAGTGTCTCCCTGCATGGCCAAGTCCCTGGTGCCAGGCCCAGGCCGAGAGCAAGCTCAGCTGCTTCACATGTCTCTCCGCCCCACACGGCTTCTCCAGGCCTGTGCCTGGCCTTTCCCCAGCCTTCTCGCCCGAGCTCGTGTGCGCGTCCCCTGGCTGGTGGGCTCCATGCTGCCTTAGGTGGGGCAGGGAACCTGGACCCGCCCGTTTCTCTTCGCTTCCCAGCTGGCAGGGAGTGAAGCGGCTCATCTCTAGGGTGACGATGCGTCTACCTCCCAGAGTTGAAATCACTGCACCTCGGGAACAGCTTGAGAACAGTCAGTATCAAAAACAGGTAAACTCCTACCCCGTTTTTCTGACCAGTTTACCTTCTACCACAGATTTGAGGTAACCTGTTCAAGGAATCACGTTTTTCTTGAGTAGTTTAACCCAAGGCATCCATCCCCGCTCCACCACCACACTCGAGTCTGGGAGGTGCCACAATTCACTGGAGGTACTTAATGCTGCCTCTGGCAGGTGTCACTGTGAGGTCCTGGTGGCCACGGCTCAGGGAGCAGTGCAGCACGGGGGGCTGGGTATGCTTAACCCCGGGCACACGGCAGCCCCGCCACTTAGTGACCTCAGGCAATTGCTTCCCCTCCCTGGACCCAAGCGTCCACACGTCTGTCAAATGGGAGTATGATAACATCTAAAAATGTTTAATGCACTCTGAACCCTCAGTGTTAGCTATTCATTGTCATTGAAATATCTACAGGGCCTCCCCTGGTGGCGCAGGTGGTTGAGAGCTGCACTGTGAAGCTGTCCGCAGCCTCTGCAGCGCGGGTTCGATCCCGGCCGGCGAGGGTCCCACATGGCGCGGCAGACCTCTCCTGTCTCACCCGCTGCTCCCCTCAGCAGTGTTTTCCTCAGTCCGCCTGTTCTGCTCCCTGCTCTGTCTCTGGTGGATCCTCTCACCCTCCAGCACATCTGGCCTGTACCCCGGTTCTTGTATAAATAAATCTGAAAAAAAAAAAATGTTATTGAAGAAATTTCTACAATGATCGAAGTGTACATGCCTGACCAGCAGGAACGCCATGCCCGCCTCACGGTGGGTGCGTGCCCAGCCGAGTGTTCAGAGTAGGGTCTGGAGCCCAAGGATTGGGGTCCAGCTCCTGACTCACCAGCTGCTCCTGACCTGTGCCTCTGGCCTGCAGGGCCCTGCCCATAAGTGGGGGTGACGAATATGAAGTTCCAGGGCCAGACTTTGGGGGGGGGTGCTCAACAGCCCACTCACGTGAGGCTGGCACATGACAGTACCAGGGACAGAATTCCGTGGTGCTCAGGCATTTCCCTTGCTCAAGCCTGAGCTTCCTCTTCATGGGGCCAAGAATACCTCCAGGGCTTTGCACGGATTCTGGATCTGGCACCAGACAGTGTCAGAGGGAGGGGACCCCAGAGGAGGCTGAGGCATGACGGGGACGACGGGCTGGGAGAGCCTTCAGCAAGGAGTCTGCAGCCTCCCGACAGGTCGAGGGCTGGCTGGCTGGCACCCCACGGGCTGCACCCCCGCAGATACCTTCCTCACGGGGAGCCCCACGTTTGCGCGTCTTCCCTTCCTGGCCGGCAGCAGCAGCTGGAGGGAGGGCAGTGGGAGAAGCACCCACATGTCCAACGCTGTCATCAGCGCAGCGTTTGCTGGAGCTGTGGGAGCAGGTGGTTCCCTGGACAGTGGGTCCTCAGGAGCTCACCTTCAGGGTGCTGCCTGATGTCGCCCAGATACCCCACATTCCCCCCAGCACTGGGAGTGACTCCCCTGGGTATGCGGCCGTCAGGTCAGATGCCACGGGTCTGAGGGCCTAGAAAGGGCCTAGGAGCTGAGAGGAGTGTCCTCGAGACTCTGGATGAGGAAGTGGGGGACAGAGAAAGGCCAGGGGAGATGAGATCACCAGGGGAGGAGAGACAATGGGTCACAAGGTGCTATTTCTGCATTTCTGCCGAGGCCTACCTAGGAGGGCATCGAGTGCATGGGGTGGGGGTACAAGGAGTATTAAATATGGACAAGAAAGGGGCTTTGAGCAAAATCCAGTGTGTGTCCCGGGTGCACCCCTGGGCGCGACTCCCCAGCTGCCGCTCCCCCGGGCTACAGGGAGCGTGGCGCAGGGCCGAGGTCGCCAGTGACAGCTCCGCAAAGTATACTAAAAAGGGTAAGAAAATAGCAGGAAAAACTTCTGAGATGTTCAATAAAGAAGCCAACATTTCTGCCTATTGTGGGGTGCCGGGGTGTTCCGTGGGTGTGGAGAAAGAACAGGAGGAGAGAGAGGGCGGCTGTTGAGGAAACGAAGACTGGAAGGAAGAAAAAGTGAGCAGCACAGTTCTGAGTGTGTAACAGCTCAGCTCAGCTCTGGGGTGTGTAAGACGGCACAGCACAGCACAGCTCTCAGGTGTGTAAGACAGCACAGCACAGCGATGGAGGTGTGTAAGACAAGACTGCACGGCACCTCTCTGGGGTAGGTAAGACAGCACAGCACAGCATAGCACAGCTCAGGTCTGTAAGACAGCACAGCACCTCTCTGGGGCATGGAAGACAGGACAGGACAGGACAGGACAGGACAGCACAGCACAGCACAGCACAGCTCTGGGGTACTGAAGCCGCACAACACGGCACAGCTCTGGGGCATGTGAGACAAGACAGCACAGTACAGCACAGCACCTCTCTGGGGTATGAAAGACAGCTCGGCTCAGGCTGGGGTGTGTAAGACAGCACCCCTCGTGGCTTTCATTCTTGCTGCTTTCTGCCTTACACAGGTGTGAATGATAGGAGAGCATCTATGGAGCGCTGTTTTATAGAACCAAGCTGATTAAAAAGAGAATCACAGAAAGAGAAGGTTCAGATAAATGAGACCGAGAAGTAAGGTCACTTAGGAGCACAATCAAAAGTAACACAGGAGGGTCTCCCCGGTGGCGCAGCGGTTGAGCGCTGGGTTGCGAAGCTGCCTGCAGCCTCTGCAGCGCTGGTTCAATCCCCGGCCGCCAGGCGAGGGTCCCACATGGCGCGCAGACCTCTCCTGCCGCCCGCTGCTCCCCTCAGCAGTGTACTTCGGTCCTTCTGCCTGCTCTGCTGCCCGCTCTGTCTCTGGTGAATTCTCTCACCCTCCCGCACTTCTGACTGTACCCAGTGCTTGTATGTATAAATAAATAAATATTAAAAAAAAAAAAAGTAATACAGGAATTAGAGCCAAGAGCCAAAAAAAACCTAACCTTTAATACAAGGAAAGAGCACCAGAAATAAAGACCCCCTGAAAAACTAGTGAAACCAATACCTGGCTTTAAAAAAAAAAAAATAGTTGAGTAGCTCATAGACAGGTCACTAAGAAAACAAGAGGAAAACATCCAAATAAAATCAGAAGTGAAAAAGGCAAAATAAATGCTGCAGAGACCAAAGGCCTAGGTATTCTAATTTCTCCAACAAACATACTGGACAATTACAAAGAAATTAACAGTTTCTTAGAATAATACATTCCTACAACCTCAACCAGGATGAAATCGCTTATACAGGCCAATCCCAACCACAGAATTTAAAAAATAAGTCTCCCTAAGAACACAAGCCCAGGTGCTTGTGGCTCTAAAGAGAATGCCATCAAAATTCAAAAATTAACTCTTAAAAAAAATTGAAAATTTTCAGGCCAATGTTAATTTGATTCTAAAACTAAACAAGTGCAGCACATTCAAAAACATATAGGCTGATTAGCTGATGAACACAGATGTAAAAAAAATCTTCAAAATCTTAGAAAATTGAATCAGCAATGCAAGAATCAGCCTTCAAGATCAAGTCGGTTTCATCCTGGGCATGCAAAGGCTGGTTCAACATATACAAACCAATACACATTGTTTACCACATCAACATAAAGATAAAAATCATAGTCACTTCAATACATGCCCAAACCCATTCAATAAGATCCATCTATGTATGATCCAAACTCTCAAAAAGGAATAAATGGAATTTACTAAGGACTATAGAGGGCAAGCCCACGGTCAGTATCCTATTCAGTGCATTTCACACACAACCAGGGACAAGGCAGTGATGTCCGCCATGACGACTACTGTGCAACACAGTGTGGGAAGTCCTGGTCACAGCCATCGGGTCAGAAAAAGATACAAAAAGAATCCAAACTGGGAAAGAAGTGACACTATTACTAATTGCAGATGAGATAATATACACAGGTAACCTAAAACTGCCCCAATACGTCTAGCGATAAAGGGGTGTAGGAAGATGGCAGGATACAAAATCAACCATCAGCTGCATGTATTTCTACATGCAATGAATTAGAAAGGAAAACTTCAAATCCCATTTACAACAGCACTCAAAAGGATGCACCGTTCAATGACACCGTTCAATAGGCAGCTCTCCTGCATGCCTGTACTAAGCAGGTTCCTCTCCTTTTCCGAACAAACCTGTTCGTTTGACATGTAAAAAATAAAGGAAATAAAGATATAAAGAAATGAAAAACTATTCCATGCTCATTGTTTGTACAGTAAAAGTCATTAAAACAGCCCTATTACTTAAAGCAATTTACAGATTCATGACAATACCTATCCTAATCCCAATGACTTTCTTCAAAGAAATACAGCAGACAATTGTCAAATGTTTATGGAACCACAAGACACCCAGAGGAGCCAAAATCCTAGGTGTCATAGAGGCATCCCACTCCCTGACCCCAAACTGGACTGCACAGAAGCATAATCACAGCATGGCATTAGCACAAAAGGGATACAGGTCAATGGAATAAAGTAAAAGGTCCAGTTAACAGCCCCCAACGGAGAGAGGAAGGCCTCTCTGGCGTGGGCAGCCACATGCACAAGATGGATATGACCCTTATTTAACTCCATATCAAAAAGTCAAAATGGGTTAAAGATTTGGATATAAGTGAAACAAAATAAAACAGGAGACACCCTTCACAATCTCTTCTGCAGAGATATATGTGGGTGTGCAATCCCAAAGGCAAGGAAAACCAAGGCACATATGCAGGGACATCAACTGCTGACCTCAAACTATCACAGAAAGAAAAAGGCAACATGCACACTGGGAAAAGCTATTTGTGCATCACACATGTGACAAGGGCCTAATTTCCAAAATGTGTAAAGCACTCAAATACTCCAACAACAGAAAAAAAGACATCCCAATCAAAAATGGGCAAAACAGGGCCTCCCCGGTGGCGCAGCCATTGAGCACTGGGTTGCAAAGCTGCCCGCAGCCTCTGCAGCGCCAGTTCGATCCCCAGCCACAGGGTGAGGGTCCCACATGGCGCACAGACCTCTCCTGCCGCGCCCACTGCTCCCCTCAGCAGTGTGCTTCATCAGTCTGTCTGTTCTGCTCTCTGCTCTGGCTCTGGTGAATTCTCTCACCCTCCTGCGCTTCTGACTGTACCCATGCTTGTATTAATAAATAAATCTGTAAAAAAATAAAAAAAAAATCTATTATCTTAAAAAAAAATGGGCAAAACACCCAGACACTTTTCTCAAAAAGACATTCAGATGGTCTCCAGACACATGCAAATATTGTCCAACAGCAAAAAATAATAAGCTATCATCTCACCCCCTTTGAGAACGGCACATTTCAAGAAAGACTAGACCCAACAAATGTTGGCAAGGATGTGGAGGCAAAGGCACCACCATCCAGCTCGTGGGAATGGAACTGGGTGTGGCCTCCGCAGAAGACGGAATGGAGATACCATGATAAAATAAAAGTGGAAATACCACGAGCCAGCAACACCCCTGCTCGGTATGTACCCGAGACCAGGAGACACAAATACAGAACGAGGGTGCCCTCCAGAGCAGCCTCACTCACAACTGGCTGAGTGCCCACCAGCAGATGACTGCATTTAAAATATATGGAATTTATAGTCCATGGAAGACGACTCAGCTATTTAAAAAGGTGAAATAGTGCTTTTTCCAAACCCCCCCCCCAAGACCTTCCATCGAAAAGAACTTTCACACAATTAGGAGTGGAACAGACAGTGTGCAAGGAAGAGAAAATGTAGTTAAAACAGTTTCCCCATGACATACCCAAAGTTGCCCATCCCCTCATGGGTAAACGCCCCGCCACACAGGGCTGGCCTGACGTGGGGCCCCACAGGCCTGAAAGCCGCCACCGTGAAGGCCCCTGTGGAGGGGAACCTCAGGGAAGCGGGGAGGGGCCGGGCAAGACTGGGAGAAAAAGAGCAAAATCAAAAGTCAAGCCATGGCACGGTCAGGGCAGCCACCACAGGCCTCCCCACAGGTCCCTCACCGCCATCCCTGGCTCTTGTGTCTCCTTCATGTCTCCCTCCCTCCTGTCCCAGCCTTTCTGGAGCGTCAGCTCCTCCCCTCCCTGGTGGGGCAGGGAGCCTGCAGCCTCCCTTCCCAGGGCTGTGGCGCTTGCCCTGAGGCGGCAGCTGGGCCCCAGAGTCTCTGCCCCACTCAGGACTCAGACTTGCCGGGAAGGGTGTGACTAAGGGGAAGTGGGCGCCACCTAAGAATACCGAGGGGCTGGCCGGGGCCAGCTAGGTCCCCAGGGAGCAGGATGAAAGGTGCAGGGCAGCCTCGGGGGCCCTCCAGGTCCCTCCAGGTCTGAGGGGGGACGCAGCCAGCCGAGAACTTGTCTGCCTACTGTGTATTTTCCAGAGGCAGCTCGTGCTTGGCAGACGGACTCCCCAGGGGCCCAAATCCCCAGTCGGCAGGTCAGGATTGTCCTTTGGAGACTTCGGAACGAGGCAGACGGGCCTGGCCACCCACCTCCTCCCAGGTGTGGCCCTGACCCGCCGCCCCTGCCCAGGCCCAGCAGCATCCTTTCTGGCCCCAACACCTGCCAGCTGCGCGGGGCCCGGGAATCCGCCCTCCTCTGCCTGGCAGAGTCAGGCTTGAACCCGCAGACACGCAGCGAGCTGACGGGCAGCAGCACATCTGGGGCCCACAGAAAAGGGTCAGAAACAACCAGGCAAGCCCGGAAGGAAAAGAGCAAAATCAGTATCAGGACAAAAGCTGCCATGGTCACCTCCCCACGGGTCTCACCCACATCTGTGTCACCCAGTCCACGACCAAAAGACAAGCGCAGTTTCTTCACGTGTCTCTAGGCTCCATGCGCCTCCTCCAGGTCTCCTGGCTCCATCCTGCTTCCTTCCTTCCTCAGTCTCTTCTGCAGCTTCTCCTCTTTCTGCTCAGCTCCACCCTCCCTTGGGTGGGGCAGGGAACCTCCCCCTTTCCTGGGGACCACCCTGTTACACCCCTAGGGCGACGGTCACCTCCACACACTGGGTGGGTCCCTTTTGTTCCTGCATGAACTGGTTTCTGGGCTGAGTCTGAGGTACCCCGGGGACTGCCGTCCTGGCCGGAGAAGGAGAGGGAAAGCCAGGCCCAGGCTTTAACCCCCGGCCTGAGGCAAGGTCCTGAAGCCTACCGGGGCCATGGGCAGGATGAGGGGCGCTGCAGCCCCCCGCCCGCCAGGTCAGGAAATGAGAACAGGGCCTACTCCTGTGCCCCAGGCGCCTCATGGATAAAATGGGGCTAAAACCCCCAGGGATGGAGATGTGTATTTTCCCACAATTTTATATTTTCAAATGGAAAATGTCAACTATACTAGCAAGCAGTCACTGACCCGCCACCTAGATTCTAAATTATATATACAGGCGCGCAGACCTCTCCTGCTGCCCGCTGCTCCCCTCAGCAGTGTCCTTCGTCAGTCTGCCTGTTCTGCTCCCCGCTCTGGCTCTGGTGAATTCTCTCACCCTCCTGCGCTTCTGACTGTATCCAGTGCTTGTATTAATAAATAATCTTAAAAAAAAATTCTTTAAAATAAATAAATTATATATATAAATTATATGTATCTCCCCCCCATATATATATATATACACACACACTCACACATATAAAGTTATAAATCTAACTACACTTGCTTTTCCACCTTTCATTCCAAGTCTGCATCCCTCTCCAGCCATCACTGCACTGGATATTTGAGACTTACAAGGGGTCTGAGGGTGAGTAGAGGGCCTGGGGGTGAGGGCTCAGGTTCTAGAGTTTTGCTTTATAAAGGAGTCAGGCTGTGGTTCAAATGTCGGTGCCCCTGGGGCATGTGTGTAAACTGAGTTCCATTCCCGGCTGTTGTCATGGAGATGCTAATACGGCCACCTGGCAGATTAGGAGACTGAGGCTCAGGGGCTCCCCACAGAGCTGCAAGGTAGCAAAGTCGGGATTCCAATCTCAGTATTCAGGTGTCACCAGGTGGATTTTTCCACCACCCCACACTGCGCCCAGCCTTCGAAAACCCCAGACCTTCCCTTTTCCTCCTCCTCCTGAATGCCCTCCAGGATATTAGAGAGGCTACTGGTTCTTGTTGGGGGTGGGGGGAGGGTAGAAAAGGCGTCTCCCTTCCTAAGGTGAAGGAAGGGAGCTTTTTCAATGGGACTCCACAGGGAGGGAGGGTGGATGCTCCCTCCTGGGCAGAGATTGTGCCTGGTGCCAGCGCTCGCCTGCCTTTTCCTCAAGTCCTAACTGCAGCATTCTTCAAGGACTCCAGAGAGTTCCTGGTGCCTTCAAATTAAGTTTGGAAACTTCAATAAAGAAGTCCCGGAGGAAACTGTCAATTAATGCATTTACACTGGAGCATCATACTCGGGGAAAAGCATCTTCAAACAGCAACACTGTTTTCCAGCCATTAAAAAGTTTGCGCGCTGCTTGGTTTCCATAGATACCTGAGGTAATAGCCTCCTTCCCCCATTGAAGAGAATCGCTCGCTCTTTCTGTTTTTTGAAACCTTTTTCTTCCATATTTTCCCCTCCATCTCCACGTATGAAAACAAACGATAACTAAATTGAAACCTGGCAATGAGATTAGTCTGTGAAAGATAGCTTGATGTCTAAACTCCCCGGATATCCTTTCTTCCCCTCCACACGATCTCCCGCCTTCTACAACTAGCATTGCTACCAGCGGGGAAAAGATGGAAATGTTTAAATGGATCAGATCATCTCCCCAATCTATCACTCTCAAGAACGCCCTCAAAAGAGAAACACTGACCCTCTGCTGAACAGCAACTGAGTGCAGAGCAGAGGGTGGTCATCTGAGGTTTACAGGCAACATCTGGCCCGCCATGTTTTTATAAATAAAGTTTTATTGGAACACAGCACAGTGATTTGTGTAGACGCTGTCTGTGCCAGCTTTTACAACCCCAACGGTAGGTTTCAGTAGTTGTGATAGATTGTATGGCCCACTCAGTCCAAAATATTTATGATCTGGCCCATTGCAGAAAAGCTTACTATCCCTTTGGTTTACTGGAAAGAATCGGGGTTTTGGAAACACTGTAGTTGTGTTGCTGTAGGTGAGTGTTAATCTTGCTGTGATTCAGTTTCTGCATCTGTGAAATAGGAATGAAAGCATCCATTCATTGGGCTTTGGATATAAAGCGTCTACCACTGTGCTTAGCACACAGCAGACAAACAATAAATATGAATTATTTTCACTTTGGATTCCTTTGCTAGGAAAACCCAAAGATGCCTCTCTGAGGGTTCTAAAAGTTCTCTGGGAAATCCATGCAAAGGCATAGCATTTAGTTAGCCCTTGTTCCTGGGCTCAGCACATGTCCAGTCTCTTTCCTGACAAGAGAGAGAAACTGAGTGTGGGAATCTGTCTGGGGAAGAAAAGGCAAAGAAAAGAAACCACAGAGTGTAGGAAGAAATCTTTAATTTCGATTCAGCTTTAAAGAGTTTGAGAAGTTTTTTTTTTTTTTCCCTTTAACAAACCAGTTCAAGTACATGCCTTCAGATTATAAAAGTACCTGAAATTGCCTAGAATATCAGCATGCATAGCTTGTTAGTATTTACATATATTTACATAGGGAAACAGGAGCGAGAGCTACAGTTATTTACAGTCTACACAGAGAAGAGAAAGGCAGCCTAATTGTATTTCCTAAAATACATAGATGAACAGTCAGCACATGCATATTTAGATAATATTTGCATGATAGAATGCAATCTTAAAAAAAGACATACCTTTGTAACTTTCTATGCTACGGTGTTGCATAATCAAGGTAATTTTTGTGTTTGTTTGTTTTGTTTCTAGTCTATTTGCATCAAGTGCTTTAAAATGTTCACTAACACCGAGGCAGAATTATTTACCCTGGCAATTAAAGCAACAGCACGCAGGATCATTCCGCACTAACTAGCAACAAGCTGCTGGTGGATGAAATATCTATTGTTTCTCATTACCCATCGACCACCGAGATTTCCTCGTGTAAAGGCAGTGCCTAAGCTATCACCATTAATTATGGAAGTAATATAAATGAGACACTCTCCACAGTATGTTCTAAATGAAATATTAACAAGGCCAGCGTCTTTGAGCCTGAGAAATGATCTGTTTGAGTGAGCGCCTCGATAAAAATGCACAAGCCTAACGCGGGCACGCCTGCCTTGAGACCAGGAGGCTGGACATGGGGGCCCGCCTTTGCGATCTGAATTCCTGCACAGCCCCTGCTCTTCACTTGGTTCTGCAGGACCGAGTCAGGAGCTCACTCTTCACCTTGGTGTGGCCTGGTCCCATCAGAAGGCCCCGTGGGGCACCCCTTTCACCCCCATGCCTTTTCACTTTTCACGATCTATGTGGGAGCGTATATATGGACTGATGTATAAATGAACTGTCATTTTCAGACCTAAACATCTTGTTTGGCGTTTGCCCTGAAATCCTCCATGCACAGAAAAACAGTCAGCTCTGGTTTTCTAAAAGCGCTACCGTGGGAGGCCGGCCAGCTCTGTGGGGTAATTCTGTGCAGGAGGAGGAGGGGGGAACTGTGTGTTTCACGCATACCGTGAACATTTTCTTTGCACCGTTGCATCAAAACGGAACCCACTCATTCTGCCTGGCGGTCATTTCAAAGATCTGTTTCAATCTACATGGCAAATACAGAGGCATCCATTTATATACAGTCTAGAGAGCGAGCTAGAACGGAGGTTAAAGAAGTAGAATAAAAATGTAAAATATTTCAAATGAACGTGCTGAACATCTTCTTTTATCTCTTATAATCACCCACTCGGCCGTCAACACTAGCACGGAGGCGGCCTGGTTGGGAACTTTCCGTAACGGGCCATCGAACGTGTCCCATGGAAGGATGATGCTGTTTTCATGGCCGGTGTCTGCGGCACCTCCGCTCAGCCATTTGGAGTTAACCCATGGGATGATGGCTGCCCCGACGCGGTTTCCCACCCCCTGGAAATAAACCTCCTACTTGAAGGGAACCTGTACGCTGAGCAGTGTGGCCACTCCGGGCAGCACTGAGGAAGCGCACCCCAGGGACTCTTTCAGGGACAGAAGACACAGTCAACAGCATCTTCTGTTCTTTTCTTTTTTTACAATAAAGATTTATTTTTATTTATTGATACATACAAGAACTGAGGTGTAGGCCAGAGGTGAGGAGAGTGAGAGGATTCACCAGAGACAGAGTGGGGCGCAGAACAGGCAAATTGACTGAAATACACTGCTGAGGGGAGCAGCGGGTGAGTCAGGAGGGGTCTGCTGCACCATATGGGTCACCTCCCCGGCCGGGGATCAAACTCGTGCTGCAGTGGCTGCTGATAGCTTCATAGTGCTGAGACTTTCACCCCTGTGCCACCAGCGAGGTCATCTTCTGTTACTTCCAATGAGAGCAATGCTTGGGTCGGGTCAGTTCTGAGCATCTTTGGCAGATACAACCGGACGCAGGTGGAATGAGGATGGGTAGTATGCCCAGGTAGGTCAGACTTGGCCACTCCTTCCCCTTCCCTGGCTTGGGGTCGCGCCCACCCAGCAGAACATGGCTGGAGTTTCACAACAGCCACAGGCCCGAGAAGGTGCATTGATTCTAAATATTACCCTCCGCTCCTTTGAGACCGAAGGCCGAGCTGTCCCGGAACCTTTGGAGCGTTTACAGCAAGGATTCTGGAATATGCGCTTCCTTTATTTGAGGGGAAGTCCAGAACAGTTTACAGAATTGAAAGCACAGATCCTGCAAACCCAGCAAAGTCACTCTGCGCTCGAGGGACGCTCTTTGTGTGGATGGGACTGGCTGCCGAGCCCTCCCCCAAACTTAAGGCTAAAAAAGAGAAACACGTCCTTGTGACATCCAAGGGCGCTTTCCAGCTTTAGTCCCTGGACCTACGGGTCTCCACACTTGGATTCCTGCAAATATTTCTGAGAGGAGTGAGAGCAGCATCCCTCCTGATTTTCTAGTGCATCCTATCCTGGCCTTCAAGACAGTCTCTGAAAACTCCTCCACGCTCTCACTGAAGACCAACATCTCCTCAAGGACAGCGGGGCGCTCTTTGCCATCCGGTGCGGCTTGAGGAGCCTGTTACTTGGGATGCAGAGCTACAAACGAGGAAGGCACCACATGACCTGGTGCACTGTCCCCCAAAGAGGCCTGTGGACATCTGGCCGTCACTTGGGAGCTGCAGCACCCCCGCCCCCTCATCTCTGCACACGGCATGTCCTTTGCCACCCTGGGCCGCAGTCTGTGCCGAGACCAGCCGTACCCCTGGCGGCGGCTCAGCAGCTCCCACCGCCGAGCTCCCTCACTGCTGCAGCCGTCAGCGCGCCTCAAAGCCTGTGTCCCCAACAACGATCCTTCACCTGTCGTGGGAGAGACCCCAACAGAAAGGGAACCTCTGAGGTTTTCCACACCTGTAAACCTAAAAGCAAAAAACCCCACAAAACCAAAACAACAAAAACCTGCTTCCTTCTGGCGAGAGTTTAATAACCCAGCACGGGGCCAGCTCCGCTGTGGTGGGCGCCTCCCGTCTGGAAGGTTAAGCGTCTGACTGGGGTCCACATGGGCACTCCCGAACCCGCTTTCCGACTTTGAAAGCCCCCAAAGGTCAAAACAGGTCCCCACTTGCCGGATCTTCTTCATTCCTCGCTCAGGCAGCGAGGGGAGCCCGCTTCTGAGGCGCGCCGGCCCAGCTGTGAGTTAGCGGAACTCCCCAAGGCTCCGAAGAGTCTGATTTTGCGGCCCACAGGGAGTCTGTGCAGACAGCGAAGCCTGGGTTGCTGGGAGTCTTTACAGGACCCAGTGGTTAGGAGTTTCGAGGACTAAATTTGTTAGGAATGACTTGGAGGGTGGATCATAGAGCAGAGTTTCCTCGGTGACCCTGATGTCTCCGTGCCCGGCATCGTCTCCGGGCAGGCTGGCTTCGTCCCGCACACCTGTGAATCTGTAGGTAGAGGTGGCTCAGGTGCCACCGGCTTTGATGTGCTTCAGTTCGCGCCCGGAAAAATCTATGATCCGCGAGGAGTTTCCTGAGCGGGGCGAGCGGGGCACCTGGAGGTGGCACTTGGAATCAGGCGGCCTTTTCGGTAAGGGTCGTTGGCTGTTGGACCTTCTAAGCTGGTGCTGAGTCTTCGTTTTCGCTAATCCGAGTGGATATAATTTCCATTCAGGTCACTGACTAAATCAAGCAGGGGAAAATCTCCTCTGAACATGTCTGAGGTGACGCATAACCACCCACACATTGAATGGCGGGCCCTGTCGGGGTGCCCCCCCCCCCCCCCCCCGGGGCCCAGACCCGGCCTGGCGAGAAGGCGGCGGAGACGCCTGGGAAGGAGGCTTCGGCCCGGCGGGAATAAGGGGGCAGGAGCCGGGGCGGCGAGCAAGCGTCGTGTGGCATATCTGGGAAGGCGGTTTCCAGAGCTGCGGGCCCAGCGGGCCCATCCGTGCGGTTGTGCGCTCGCTGCTTGTGTTCACCGCCCTCCTGCCCCGGGCACAGCCGCCTCTGCGGAACGGGGTGAGGGGCCGAGCCCCCGGCTCACCCAGAGCCCGGCCAGTGACTAGCTCTCAGTACGAACCAGCCGCGGGCGCCACTGGAAAAGGCCCAGTTAGCGACGACTCCTAGGGAAGCATGACGGTTTGGGGGTGCCGAGCCCTCCGCTCTCTTGTCCCCTGTCCCCCAGCCCGGTGCGCGTCTCGGCCGCCCAGCACGATCCTGCCCGTCAGCGGTTACGCGGGCCTCGCAGCGGAGCCCAGGGTGACTGCTCGCTGCGCTCACGCTCCTGGGGGGGACCTGCAGCAGGTGTGTGAGTCTAACTAGTGGAGTGTGTGGCACTGTGTTCCCCTTCCAGGGCGTTCCCGGATGTAGGGACAGGTCTTTGCTCCCGTTTGCCAAAATCAGAGACGCAAATGGTCATTGTTGTGGAGGAACGGAAGGGTCCCCAGCACCCAGGTGTGGGAGCTGAACTCCGAAACAGCGAGTTGCACTTCTCTGGAGAAATGGCAAGAAACAATCTTCTGAGGATGTTTCTGGGAGACAGGGGGTGTGGAGGCAGCCGTGCATCCCACAGCTGTGCGTCCCGTGGCAGCAGAGCCTGCCCCTCCGTCCACCAGGCTCGGTGACAGATTCCCCTGCTGCCGAGTTCAGAGCTACCCCCCGGGGGTCGCTGCTCCTGCACCCGGGGAGCATCTGCTGTGCCCACCCGCCTCCAGAGGACTGGAGAAGCTTCGCGGGTTTGAAGGGGCACCTGACTTGCCTTCCTGCCCCCCAGCTCTGTTCTCACCATTAAGTTCCTGGCACTCAGCTTGGGAATCACCGCCCACTTCTGAAAGGTGTGTTCTCCCCGCTGCCCTTGGGGCCGTATGCCCCGTCTCAAGTCCAGGACGCCTTCCCGAACTCGCTCTTCTTTCCGCATAAATGGACTGATTTAGCCTTGGGCCCATCCTGGCAGCTGCCCGTCAGGCGTCAAGCAATCTTGGAACATCTACGACTCTCAAAACCACTGACTGTGAATATTCCGTGGTAGTGTGTCTATTTTGGATGACTCATCATGAAATTACTTAAAACAGGGATCTATTCTTTAAGTCAACATGCAATATAAAACAGGGAAACCTGAAAACTCAGTGTACGTTGTGTAACATGTGCTTATTACAAAGGAAAGAACCCATGCAGGACCAGTATCCACATGCGGCTGGTTATTTTCTTTAGCCTATATTGTTGATCAGAAACCTCTGTACCTTTTTCTCTTTTTTTAAAGAGTCAATATTCATTTGTATTCTGCACTGACAGCCACAAATCGACGGCTGGCAGTTATCAAATAAATGTTGATGAGACGCGGCTACTTAACATTTTCATCCCAACAAAGGGTTGTGGAGGGATGGGTAATTTAGATCTCAGGGCCTCCAGTATAAATACACAGCAGCTGCCTTCCAAAGCCCACCTTTCTGTAGCTGAAGATTGTGCCGAAAATCTGACAAATGCTTTCTGCAAGAGAATGATGAACCCTTATCACCCAGATAGTCTTAACTGAATCCCAAACAAGAATCCTGGGTAATATACATACACCATACAGATTGATGGCACGGTTCCCCTCTGACAGCTCACAAATGTTTGACTAGATCGGAAATGGCTCTCAGGCAGGATGAAAGATTCCAGAAACCCTCAGCCTGGTGTCATCCATGAATGTGCTCATGGCCATCACTGTGGGATGGAGACGTAACACCCCAGTGACCACGGCGAGCAACTGCACGCAACCTAATGCCTTCTGATAAATTGATCTTTAAAAATCATTTAGGGGAACCCACAGCTCCAGCCAGTGTTTAGATGTCAAGGTATTGCTATTATCTGATCATGATGGATCAGGAAGCAGTGGTGGCAACCAGTAAGGCATGGCTGCAGCTATTCTGCAAGGGAATTGCTAAGATTATTTCCTTCTTTCATCTTTTCCAGTGATGTACTGTTGCCCCCAGAAAGTGGCAAGAAAGCCATCTGACGGTGATTAAAGGGCTCTTTTAAAGTTGTTTCTCTTCTGTATCAGTTTAAAATGTTTTATCTTGTCTCAGCAGTAATGGCTTATTTACTTAATGAGATTTCCCTAACGTGGCTCAGTGTTCTTCTGATGATAGGCAGACCCAAAAAGCTGATGAGCCAAGAACAAGGACTTGTTATGAAACTGTCGTCACATCTGATCATACAAACATTTCACTCCGAGGCAGCCACTGGTACCAGAAGAGAGTTCCCTGAGAAACCAAAAGGGTAGCGGGTTTGGGACAAAAAGATGTCACCCTTGGTTCTCCAGAGGGGAAAGGGAGGCAAGCGCCATGCTGGAGTGGGGATCAGAGAGGCAGAATTGGCCCAATGTGGACGGCTGATATGAAGCAAGTAGAGAAGCAGGTCTCTGCTCCGGCCCCTGTGGTCCCGTGTTTTCCCAAGGGAAGGCTCCACAGACTTGAGCCACCACATGTGATAGGACTAAGGCTGCGTATCACCCCCTTTCCCCAAGCCTAGAAGCACAGGAACCGAAGCCAGTTCTTGATCATGGTTCTCTGGATAGTAGCTAAATGTAGTTTCACATGAAATGCGGTCAATCACGGTTGCTTTCATATTCCAAGGAGGCAAAACACATGACCCCACCTTCCTCATCAACTCCATTCTGAATCAATGTAAGTGCAAAATTTCTATGCAAACATACCATTCCAGCAATGCAGGAGTGCAAGGGGACATCCTTTTAGAAGGTCTGAGTAGCAAAATGACACATAGGGTTTGTACGAATCTCACTTTTTGCTTTGCCAAGTGCCCTACATGGCCTGCTTTGACGGTGAACCAGACAGGTGACCCAGAGAAAGACCAGTTTGTTCTGTTGTGTGAACACTGGCAACAGAAACACTCTGCGGTAGGGGTGGGGCAAGCCTGGATATGGGGATGAGCTGACTGGGTTCTCTCACCTCTTGGGAGTTGATAACAAACATCTATTCCACTAGTGAGTCTTACCAAACCTTCAAAGATGAACTAGGACCTATCCTTCTAAACGCTTGCAAAAAACTGAGGAAGAAAGAGGTTCCCAAACACCTTTTATGAGGCCAATAGCACTCTGATACCAAAAGTAGACAAGGATAGCATAAAAAAAAGAAAGTTACAGACCAATATCCTTGATGAACATGGACGCATAATTCTCAACAAAATCTTAGCAAAGCTATTTCCACAATACATTAAAAGGATTACATATCATGACCAAGGGGGACTTATTCCAAGGATGCCAGGATGCCCCAACATCTGAAAACTGATCAGTGTAATTCATATATCCACAAAAGGAAAGATAAGACCCATATAATTATCTCAGGAGTTACAGAAAAAACATTTGGTAAGACTCAATGTCTATTTATGACAAAAAGCCTCAAAAAATGGAGTACTATGAACATACCTCAGCAGAATGAAGGTCATCCATGACAAACCCACAGCTAACAGCATACTCCATGGTAAAAAACTGAAAACTTTTCTTCAAAGATCAGGTGTAAGACAGGATGTCCACACTTTCACCACTATTTTTCAACATAGAATTGCACAACCTAGCTACAGCAATCAGGCAACAGAAAGACATAAAAGGAATCCAAATTGGGGAAGAAGTATGACTATAGGTATATGAATATATGTATATGAAATATAACTATATGTATATGAATGTAACAAACATAGAAAACCCTAAAAATCCACTGAAAAACTAGAAGAAAAAAAAAAAAAAACAACAGTACATTGGCAGGTTACAAAATCAAGTCAAAAAATAGATTGTGCTCCATATGCAAAGAACAAACAAGAGAATGAAAGGAAGAAAACAATTCTATTTACTACTGCATCAAAAAGAAACACCTAGGAAGAAACTTAACAAAGGAAATGAAAGGCATCCCCTGCTCATGGGTTAGAAGAATTAACATTGCTAAAGCAACCACCTTACTCAAGGCAATATACAGATTCAATGCAATTCCTATCAAATTTCAACTGCATTCTTTAAAGACATTAAACAAATATCACTGAAATTTATATATAACAGCAAAAACCCCGATAACTGAAACAATCTTGACAAAAAAGAAATGGAGGTATCTTACTCCCAAATTTCAAACTATAATACAAAGCTATAATGATTAAAAGAATATGAGATTAGAACAAAAACAGACAGACCAATGGAATAGAATTCAGGAGCCCAGGAATAAATCCACACTTTTATGGACACTTAAGCTATGACAAAGGGGCCAAGAGTGTACAGTGGAGAAAGTCTCTTTGAGAAATAGTGTTCGGAAATTGGACAGCCACGTGCAAAAGAATGAAGCTAGACCACTACTATATACAAAAAAAAAAAAAAAAATTAACTCAAAGTAGATGAGATTTGGATGTAAGACCAGAAACATAAACTACAAAGAAGAAAACAGGCAAAACACTCCACAACATTGGTGTCCCTATCTTTGGGGAGCTGACTCAAACAGCAAGGGAAATAAAAGCAAAACCAAGAAGGACCACATAAAGTTAAAAAGCTTCTGCACAACAAAAGAAACTACCATTAAAGTGAAAAGACAACTGCTGAAAGGGGGAAGTATCTGCACATTGTACATCTGCTAATGGGCTAATAGCTGAGATTTACAAAAAACATATACAATGCAACAACCACCAATAAAATTAATGGGCAGAAGAGCAAAACAGACATCCAAAGAAGACATACAAATGGCCAACATGCACAAGAAAAAATACTAATCAGCAGTTATCAAATCAAAAGTGGATCAAAACCACAATGAGATACCATCACACACCGGTAAGAATAGCCCATAAGGAAACAGCCTAAGTGCCCAAGGATGGAGGAGCAGATCAGAAACATGGAGTCTATATTTGCATGGAATACTACTCAGCTGTGAAAAAGGATGAACTCCTGCCATATGGGACAACATGGATAGAACTGGAGAGGATAATCCTAAACTAAGTAAATAATGAGAAAGACAAATACAGAATGGTCTCAGATGTTGAAGCTGGAGTAACAGAACAAAGGGTCGTCAAAATCAAACCAAAAATGAACTTTTAACATCTGACTGCAAAACTGAGGCAACCAGAGCGGGTGGGTGGCAGCCCAACAGAAGAAGGTGGAGGATGGTTGGGGCACAGGTGATAGGCAGGGTGTGGGTGTAGACATTTGGAGAGGTTTGTACCCCCAGGTACAATAATGCAAACCTACCTGACCTCAATAAACATTTGGAACAGGGGAAAAAAAGCATTTGGAAAGGAAAAAAAAAAGGCCCGTATCAAAAAGACCAAAAAAATCCAAAGCCAAGTGTTGCTGAGGCTGTGGAGAAAAACACAACACTTATTTGAAGGGAAATAGGTACTTCTGGGTTCCCTGCAGCGCTATTTACAGGAACTGGGCTAGGGAAACAACCCAAGAGCCCAGGTCAGATGAGTGGAGCAAGATGATGTGGAATACGCATGTAATGGAAGACCGCCTTGCTAAGACAAACAAAAAGATGTGAGATCATGCGACGGGAAATAAGCCAGAAAGAAGCAGCCATACCAGATGATGTCACTCACACGTGCAATACAGAGAAACAAAAGCTTAGACAAAAACAAACCCTAGAAATCTGACTGCAGAGCCGAGGCTACCAGAGGGGGTGGCGGAGAGTAGGGTGGGCACAGACCCAGCAGGTGATGGTGAGGACCACGGGTGCTTCGTGGGGGGTGTGGTCTGTTCCTCTCAATCACAGACAGTGTTGTGAACAAATATATCAATAACAATAATTTTTTTTTTAAGTAAAATGGAACTCCCAGACATCTCCAGGAAGTGATACAAACCATCGTGCATGAACTCAAGCTACATCTGGAGGCCGAGATGATATTTGACTTGAGTTAGTGGATGAGCATCTGAATTTAGAGGCCCTCTGCTTCCCTCTTCCCCACATGGGAGGTAGAGGAAGCAGATAAACTCCTCAGAATTCTTCAGATGAATGCGCCGGGTGCTAAGCTAAGGGTTATTAGGGATAACAACAGAACGGAAATCTGGACGACACGAACGTGTTTCCATTAAACTGGAAACCACACGGGTCAATTAGAAAAGCAACAACTGAGTCCAAGAAAATAACTATGCGTGGAGTGGGTGCCATGGGGGTTTGAGGGGGGCGGTAACAAACCAACTACTATTGAATTAAGTTGAAGTTCTGGACTGAGGGGAGATGTCCATACAGTCAAGCCGCCCATTATGATCAGAACCCGAGTCTCTGTCCACAGCCTCCCCCAACCGCCCCCCAACATTTCGCCTGACAAAGTTGACCATTCGGGTTTCACACAGACTCAAACATGACTGCCGACCCCAACGCGGACACGCCTGCAAACAAATGAACAATCCCCAAGTCTGTTTCACAGAACTTTCCTCAAGGGAGACTAGACCTTGAGATGCTGATTCTCAGAAGAACTTTGGTCCCCAATGGTTCTAGATGCCACGAGAGTCGCTAAACCTGGGGGGGCCGGGTCTCCACTACATACTCTGCTTGGATGAAGTTTAAAGCCTTTAGGGACAGAAAAATGGGGAGCTTTGGGAGGGGGCGCCAACACATTTCCTGCTCAGACATCCTTCCCTTTCCCCACGGCCACCTCACCCATTACCTCTTCCCAGGGCTGGAGGGTGGGGAGCCACAGGGACGCCCTCCTACAGGCCAGCTCCGCCATCTTGGTCTCTTAGAGTCTCATTCTCTGTCTCCCATTCCAGGCTGTTCTGAGCAGTAGCGGCAGCTCGGGGCAGAGAGGAGTAAAATGGGGTCAGAGGCCCTGCTTGTTATCTTGGCAACACAGAGCCTGCTCCGGAGTCTGCGCCTATTGTTGAGAGCTGCTTAAACTATGGTCTGTGCAAAGGGTTTCCAGTGACCCCACCCACCTCCAGCCTCACAGCTCCAGCTCCTCCATCTTGGGCCTCGGGTTCCAGCCAGGCCTCCTCACCTGCTGGCGCCCCTGCAGCTCTCCAGCAGCGCACGCTCCGTGCTCCCTCCAGGGCAACTGGGCTAAGCACCCCCTTATGCAGTGGAGTGCCCGGACTCTCAGGACCCCCTGATACTGCACCCTGACTCAACAAATCAACACTCGTGGGAGACACGGGGTGGGGGTGGGGGCTGCACAGCAGCCGCCCATCCCTCTGCTGGGTGCTGCTGCGCAGGGCCGCTATAAACAGTTCGCTTAAGCTTTTTCCTACCCCTTTCCGCAGGACGGCGGCTCCTCATGCCCCTGCACTGAGGTTCTCCGCTTTTCCTTCAGGGGGAGTTGACTTTGCTCTGCTCCAGCCTAGTGAGGCCACACGGAGGGCGAGACAGGGCCTTGGCCAGAGCCCCCATCTTGCGGGACTTCCTTTTCCGGCCCCTTGCACGCCCGCCCCTCCCAATCGGCGGGAATGAGTTGCAGCTGCCCGGGCTGTGATGCACGTAAACAACCGTAAGAGGCCAGGGCAACGGCATGGGTTTTAAATTAGAGCCTTGCCTACCCTGTCTCCCTGCGAACACCAGCCTATTCCCTTTAATTAGTAATTGCAGAGTGACTTCTCGCCGTCTTTACAGCACCCCTGACTGTCCCTCCGCACACACAGCCCTCGCCGCAGCACCCGGTGCTCCTCCAAAGGTGAATTGTAAGTGAGCAATTGCACTGGTGCAACGCGCATTTTGAAACAAACGGGGAGCCAATGTCTCCCCATAGCCACAGCCCCACTGCAAATACAGGACGAATATGACAATGAGGGAAAGGTTTTTGCAGGGTTGGGATGAATTCATAACTGGGCCATGTGCCCGCATGAGTCATGTATGTGGCAGGTGTGTGTGTGTGTGTGTGCGTGTGTGTTTGTGTGTGTGCTGCGAGTCCTTCTCCCAGCAGCACCTCGGCCAAAGCATCAAGGAAATGTGGCCACCAGTCGTACTTGGGCTTTCTGTCCCATGGGCCATTGCCAGAACAGTCAGTTTAATTCAGACACAAAGTTCTAGAAACATTTTGGAATCAAATGACGTGATGCACTGAGAAGTCAAGGGTTTTGGATGAATTTGTTTTTGTGTTTTTGAAACGATACCATCTTTTTCTCCCTGCTGGGAAGTGACAGCTGCCGTGATTTATTGACGAGCGTGTTTATTCTCGAAACCTTTTCCTCTATGCGATGTAACGAGTCACACCAGGTTTATGAGCAGAGTTTATGAATTCATTGTTCCAGAATGGTTGCGTCCTCCCTGTTACAGTCTGGAGCTCTGGGCCCAGCCCCCTTCGAGGTGCGGAGGTCCAGCTATCCCTGAGCTGGGTGGGGAGAGGGGCGCCCACCCCCAGATATCAGAAGCGCGTCCCCTCACGGTCTCTTTGCTTTCTTTTCTGATTCCAGCAACAGGGAGCCGCCACCACGGTCTACTGCGCTGCCGCTCCGGAACTCGAGGGCCTGGGAGGCATGTATTTCAACAACTGCTGCCGCTGCAACCCTTCAACTGAAGCTCAGAGTGAAGACACTGCCCGGGCCCTGTGGGCGCTCAGCGAGAGGCTGGTCCAAGAGGGACTAGGCAGCCAGGCCAGCTAAGGGGCGGCTGGGGCAAAGGGAGGTGGGCACACCCCCACCCCGAGTGCACACGGGCATAACTGCCAATGCTAGACCCCTTCCAACCTGCTTCCTGAGGGGGTCCGTGTCCCTCCACACCCATTTGCCAGAGTAGAGGAAATAGAGTAGTCGCAACAGCCTGAAAAAAGTTAGGTAGCAGGGGAACGTGGGAAATGCAGGCGTGACGGGACAATCTCTTTTCTGGGGGCGGTTTAGGCTTGGGTCTCTTGGCTTCTATGGTGTGGCCAGTGGACAGTGAAGTTGTAGTTGGTCTGTGGGTTCCTTGTCTCCCTGCAGAAGCACAAATGATTCTCCATCCTTGCTTTTAGGATAGTAGTGTCCCCCGTCCCACTCAGTCACCACCCCACCGCCCCACAGCCTCTCCACAGCCAGGAGCTGGCTCTCTGCAGTTTAGGGCCAAAAAACCAAGTGTTCGTCCTTCTTTGCTACGTGGATCTAAGAGATCACTATTTCATTCATCCTCACCAAGTCTGAGAGGGCTTGAAACCCACCTGGGAGAACTCTCTGGGCCTTGGAGGTGGCACTTGGCAACAGGTGGGACAGACAGAGGTAGTGGGGTCACAAATATACGGGTCCATCGACTCCCTTGCCAGAGCTATACAAAAAATTCTTTAGAGATTATAACAAACACATTTTGCAAATCATTCCCTAGATACCTTGCCAGCTGGGAAAGGAAGCGTTGCGTCCTTAAGAATATGCAGGATCTTTTGGGGGAGGGGCACAAAAAGTCATTCCCTCGTTCTTCAACGCAGTTTCTAGAAGCATCCCGACACTAGCTCACAGCCTCTCAGGCCCGCTTCAGCGTCCTGCTTAACCTTCCTCTTATCCGCCCATCCTATGCTTAATAAAAGAACATGCTTGAGTATTGTCACCTGAAGTCTGTATTGTTTCTTTCAGTTTTGGTTTTTTTGTTTTTTGTGTGTGTGTGTTTTTTTTTTTTTTTTAGAAAAGAAATCTAGAGGAAAAATAAAGCGCTTCTTGTCGACGCCAGGAAAACACCATTCTTGTTTCTTCTCTGAGTGTGTTTTGTTCTTGTGCTTTGTGGCTGTCTGTGGGCCGAGCTGCCTCACGCAATAAGCATGCCAGCTTCGTATTTTCTGTGAAAGAAACAAAGAAAGAAAAAAGTGACTATTGTTCGACTTCACCTGGAGCGGTTTGGTTATTACGTCCAGTGGGTAATTTCAGCTGCCTTCCCCATCACCAGCCCCCCTTCCAGGATCATGGTGGGGTGGGGGAGCAGCCCCACAGACAAGGAGGGGGTTTCCCACTCAGTCCTCGTCACTCACACCTCGGTTTCCAGCCCATTCCACCAGGGAGGTAAGGACACAGGCTTTTGCTGACATGCTAGAGCGGTGGGGGAGGGTGTGTGGTACTGCTGCCCCCAGCTATGTCCTGCACCCTCAGGACCCCCAAGCCTCTTTTCCGGCCACAGTGTTCCCCATTACCACTGCCTCCCTGTGGCCGGCGCCTGGCTTCAGCCTCCCATGTGGCTGTATTTCCTCCCTTACAAAGCCCTCACCATCAGAGCTCCTTTAAAACCCTGAATCAGACAAAGTCACTCTTCTGGTCCAAGTCCCCCAGTGTTTTGGGGCAATGTCTTGTCAAATCAGCTGTCATACATCTCCCCCAAGGTCCACACCGTGGGTGGGCCTCTCCCCCAGACTCTGTCCTCAGCCCAGGGCTGGCACGCTGGGCTCGTGTTCATCGCAAACCCACAGCCACCCTCACAGGTGAGCTGAGCTGATGAGAGCTGTGTGAGTGCTCCCTGAACTCACACACGGCTATAACTGCCCCCTGAGTCCACCTGGATGAGAAGAACCTGCCTCATGACCCACACAGATGCAAGAAATGAAAGGTTACATCAAGCCACCTCCTTGCGGGATGACTTGTTACGCGGCAACACTAAGTGCTACAACTGCTCGCCTTCCTGAGTCAGTCCGAGGTTCTTTTCTTTTACCACACCTAGGTGTTCTCTCCTAATCTGGTCCCCAGCTCTGAACTCATATTCTAGCACTTTCTCCTCATCCAGGCTCTACCAAGACGTTCTTCTTGTGTTCCTATAACTCCCAAGCACGCTCCCTACTCATGAAATTTGCACTTCCTGTCCCTCTGCTGACGTGCTTCCTTGCAGAGACTGGCCTGGCTCTCTCCACTGATCTCTGCTTTCTGCTCAAGCAGGATGAGGGGCATTTCTGGCATTGCATCCACAGTGGTGCCCCCACTTGTCCACCCCTCGCCCGTTGTTGTCCTCCACCAAGCTTGACACTACTGGACACACTGTGTGTCGATTTCCTACTGTCCCTCTCCACCCCAGTGAGATTTGTCTATTTTGTTCACAACTGTGGGCACCTAGCGGTGCAGTCACCTATCAGGCACTTTATTAGTAACCACTGAGGACCAGTTCCTGGTGCGCAGCCACTGCGTTCACTAAGGTAATTTGCATCATTGTCAGAGTAACTGTGAACCACACAATGTGCTGAGAATTGCATCGTTATGTGTAACATAACAGAGCCTGACAGGAGGCCCCTTATCCTTGCTGGTGTCATGGATAGAGAGACTGAGACCAGGAGGTCTCACACCTGGCCATTGTCCACACAGCCCAGAAGCGGCGGAGCTGCCATGCACACCCAGGTCTGTTCCATTTCCAAGTCATGTGGCTTCCCTGCACCCATGCCAACACTTCTGGAAATTTGACATGTCCTTCCTGCTAGGATGCACCACCTCAAATGCTCAGTCTGAGGAAAGAAAGTGGCTCCATAACTCCAGCTAAGATTGAGGCGTTGGGTGAAAATGGAAGTTAAGCTGGGGCAAAGAAAACTTTGGGGTGTTGCTAGGCAAGGTGATGCCCAAAATGTCAAAGAGAACCAAGAGAGGATCTGCTGCCTGCTTCCTTGAGCTGAGCCTCTGTCCAGTTCCCATAGGGGCCCTGGTCAGGCAGGTAAGATGCGGGAACTTGACAGGAGGAGGAAGTATCCCCCAGACTCAAGAAGCTTCCCGAGTCAGACAGACTCCATGGCGGGAATTCAAAGTTTAGGGGGCAGCAGCTTTCCTGCCAGCTTGTGATGATCCAGGTGTTTCTTTGCAAACCTTCTCCCTTTGCAAAGCAGCAGAGGCAGCTCCTCCACCTAGGGGCATGCAGCCTCTCTCTTAGCAAATCTGTCCCTGTCAGGGCAGCTTTCTGCTTGCTTGTGTCTAGGCAAGCATCCTTTACTTCCTGCCACTTTTTATAATACACCTGCCCTTTTGAATATTAAAAAAAAAAATTTAGGGTAACTTCCCCCAGAATTCATATCTTGGTTCTCTAGGAGGCTTTCCAGTGTACTTTATCAAAAGTTTCCCTGGTTCCCTGAGGATCAGCTGAGGCCCTCGACAATGGCCAGGACTCTTCTTTCCCATGGACATCCTACAGACATGCTGTTCACGCAGCTATGAACCACGTCTCTTGCCAGGCCCATTACTTTTACTTCTCTAATTTCTTGGGGAATTCCAGGTGAGCAAGTGGGTGGCATAAAGGCTTGCTCCTTTCCTGAGCTTATTTCAAGGCTGAGACAACTGCTGTCAGGACTGATGCCTGAACGTGTATAAGCAGAGGTGTCACACACACGTACTAGGGAGGGATATATACGGTGCATCTTAATTACATACCAAAGACTCTACTGAACCATCATCACTGCCACCACTGCAGATACTATTTACCAGATCTCTTCCCTGTGCCAGTTGCTGGTCCACGCAAGCCCCACCCATCTTTGTATTTGTGCTTGGAGGATGAAACTAAGGCTTATGAAGTAACCCGTCCACCTGCTGCAGGAGCTGACAAGTGGCAGGTCAGGATTTGAATCCAGGTCTATCACCGTCCAGCCCACGTGCCTTCCCCCACAGACCCAGAGACCGGAGAGCTCTGAACGTTACATTTATGTGTGCGGTGAGTTACTCACAGGGGAGACCACTTGGCTTCCTACCCAAGCCTGGGTGCAGACTCTCCCCATACCCAATGCCTGCTATAAACTTCACAAATCATCTTTGTACCTGCTGAGCATGCAGCAATACTGACTTCCTCCACCACAACCTTCTGTTTCAGTTAACTAGTTTCCCTGGGTCTTCTCTTCTCATGGACGCGTGTCCAGAGTTCTCCACTAGCGCCATGGGGTCCACCCCGAGCACGCGAGGGAGCCAGTGTCTCTGCAGTCATTTCTTTCAAGTTGCTCTCCCTCCCTACGTTTCTTTAACCCCCAAAGCGAGCCCGTTTCCTCTTTCACGGCCGATTAAGGGATCCCTTTCTGCAAATTATCAGTTGGAAACAAGAAATTGAAGCAATGACTGAAGCTGTGGCTTGTGGTTTTGCTCTTTAAAATGGGGTGATGGGTGGTTTTGTTTTGAACTTTGATGAAGGAGGCCTGATTACTTTCATTAAGGTCAGGATTAGGCCAGAAAGACAGGGCTTACAAAATGGCTTCCTGTGTTGGCCACCAGCAAGTACATTTTCTAGAAGTTGACATTTAAATAAAGCATCTAAAGCAGCAACACTCACCCGTGGGCTCACTCTTGTGCCTTTCCAAATTTCCAGACACATTTGGTTGAATGCATTTGAGGAGACCAAGGATTATCAAGCAACATCACCCCTGTGATCCCTAAAAAGATTTGGTGTCAATGACATCTTCCGGTGAGAACCTGATGCACGGACCATAATGGCAATTCTTAAAAAGAGAAAGAAAGGCTCTTCGTGCCATGGATTTAACAGGCATTTCCATCTTGTTTTTTTGCCTTTTAGTCTTTTGACCCCTACCCCTGCCTCCTGGCTCAATTTTCAGCGATTTTCAACTGCACCCAATATATCTCGCTGGTGGGCCAACATTTGGGAACTCCAAATAGGGCGTGAAGGTTATTTCTAGTGTTTGCTGTTACCCGAGTGGCTCAGTTCCCATCCCCAAGCCCAGGGCTTTCCCTTCCATCACAGAGGACCTCAGCACCCACTCGCAGGGGTGGATAAACGGGGTGCACGAGCTCTTGTTGTTCTTGCTTCCTCTTCACACGTGCTATCTGGAAGGGTTACCACCTCCGGGACCTACAGATTTCTGGCCTTTCTTTTACAACCTCATCCATGTTGAGTGTTGCCATTAAAAGTTGTTTTTTTTTTTTTTTAATTTTACTCATCATATTGTCATAATCTGTAACTATTTCTATAAACACCCCCACGCAGCCAGGCTCCTTATTTAAGGAATGAGTGTCTATCTTTCATTTTCCCATCGGATCAAGTTCCCGATTTTAATTACGGTGCGAAGTCAAGGAGAGTGAACACTCGGTTTGGGTTGAAATAAATCAGTTCAGCCCTGCGCCAGCGTCCTCACCGCACTGTTCAATCAGTGAGGGTCCACCCTTTTTCTCCTTTTCAGTCACTACGTCTAGCACTTCCTGGGCCCCCCGAATGCCCTACAAAGACCAAAACCCACAGCTAAGTCTCCTGGGTTCCTTCTGGCTTCAGTATTTCCCCTGCTAGCTGAAGGCCCGTCTGCGCGCATGAAGTGGGCCGCAGGGCTCAGAGGCTGTCTGGCTGCTACGCGGATCTGTTTACAAGGCCAAGCCCTGCCATTGGTGGGAGAGTATAAAACGTTCATTTTTCAAAACAGGTGTATGCAAATCAAGGCCGCCACCGCTCACGCAGATTAAAGAGGCTCCGTGTCTTCCTCCTGCACTTATTTGATGTTCCCAGGAGCTGGTGCTTTTACTCGGGAATCATGACAATTTCTTGCTTGGTGCCAAGGGCCCCAGATAAGAAAATCCACTTTTAAAGAGCATCCATTCCTGAGTGCTTACCCATACGTCCCATCCCAAGAAATGCTTAACTAAAATGTTCTTTTTTTGTTCATTACAATCACAGATTTGGGGCCTCCCTGGAGGCACCGTGGCTGAGCGCTGGGCTGCTGGGCTGCAAAGCTGTCCGCAGCCTCTGCAGCGCCAGTTCAATCCCCGGCCACCGGCGAGGGTCCCTCATGGCGCGCAGACCTCTCCTGCCGCCCGCTGCTCCCCTCAACAGTGTTTTTGGTCCATCTGCCTGCTCTGCTCCCCGCTCTGGCTCTGGTGAATTCTCTCACCCTCCCGCGCTTCTGACTGTACCCAGTGCTTGCATAAATAAATAAATAAATAAGCGAGTAAATAAATAAATAAATAAATCTTAAAAATAAAATAAAATAAAATCACAGACTTGGTTCAATGATACTGACCCCTTTTCACCAATGAGCTACACACCCGAATCCCGGCCCCCCACTTCCTGTGTGACATTGTTTCGGGGACGCCACCTCTCTGAGCCACATGTCTACAAGCCCACTCTCCGCCTGTGGTTTCTGTGCCCCTCTATCTTCATCCCGCCCTCGTTTTACTTCTTACACACACCTTGTGTACAGTCCCCTTAGCTGAACGACGGCGGCTTCCATGAGTGATCTACCTGAATGCGCTTCAATTCTTTCTACCCTTTAAATATGATTGTGAGATTAGCTTAGGCGGAAATGTCCAATCCTTGCATTTAAATACTGTTGATCTTAGAAATAACCGGTGAATGATTTTCTTTTCTATAGAATGTGTTGGTGTTGTTTAGCAAGTTAAAGTGGATGTACAGCATGAAAATTTGGGGAGGGGGAACAATCAGAAAAGCAAATGTGCCCTCAGCCCTGCCCTAGACGCCCAGACCACCTCTGTAAATACTGCGATGTATTCTCTTTTACTCTTTTTCAGGTGCATTTTTCAATGTATTTGTATCATATAAGACTGACTTGTACGCAGCTGGGATTATACTCCCTACGTAGTTTTATATATTTCAAACAAAATAAAATTCTTGAGAAATCTTGCCCTGCCTTTATATCCTGCATTCACGACCCGCAAAAACAATTACATCCTTTATTGTTTCATGGTATTGGGGAGCTGAGGTTTCTGCACCACCCTATTTCATCAATAGAAATAATGCTCCAGTATATAGATATATATATTTATGAATAAATAGATTCAGTTTCTTTTCTTTATATGAATCCTACAGAGAATGGTGTCACACTCTAACAGGGTGGTCCCCATAGAAAGGGGGGTTCCGGGTTCCCTGCCCCACCCCAGGAAGGGTGGGGCGGAGCAGCCAGGGGAAGCTTGCACCAGGGACTTGGGGGACATGGAAGGAGACACTTCAAAGAGACAGAGACGTGGGTGAGAGACCAGAGGGGAGGCTGACAATGGCAGCCTTTATTTTGACTTGCATTTTGACTTTGCTCTTTTCCTCCCAGACTTGCCTGGCCCCTTGTCCGCCTTCCTAGGGGTCCTCACCAGAAGGTGCCTTAGACTTGCGACAGGCTTTTGGGCGTCAGTAGCCCCGCTTTGGGCCAACCCTGTTTGCTGGACATTTACCCACAAGGGTTGGGTAACTTTGGGTGGTTCATGGGGAAACTATTGAACTGTATTCTTTCTCTTCTCACTACTGCACACTAATGACGTCGAGTTCTTTCCTATTGAAGGTCTCACGCACTAAGAGTATGTTTTGTCTTTCTGCAGCAGATAGCAGAACCCATTTAGAGCGTGCAGGTTTAGGGGTCTGGGCTTACCCCTCATTCTGCCCACTAACAACATAATGTGATAAAACTCTAGATACCCCATGGCAAGAGACCTCCAGGCTGCCCATGGGGTGGGTATGGTCTAGCCAAGAGTGGTCTTTGAGCAGAGAAGGCATGTTTTCACCAGGCTCATAATTCCAGGGGCTCTGCTCCACGCACTGACCTGTGACATCCCCAGGTACCAAGCTCTTTCTGGCCGGAACCAGGATGAAAGAGGACAGGAGCTGTGTCAGCAAAACAAAAGGCTGAAGGCAAAGGCAGCAGGACTTGGGAGAGTGTGTTTTTTGTTCTGCAGCTTGAGAAGCTACCAGGAAGGTCTCAAGACTTTCTTGGCCCCTTTGGTAGGTGTTGAGAATTCTTGACCTGGTTTTCTGAGACAAAGCTCGCCCTTCCATATGGTCCTGGGGAATTTTATCTGGTGTGGCCTAGATTTGAAGGGCTTTATGATAAAGCACCTGACTTCTGGCTCTTATTAGGAGCTGCCTTCACACCCACTTCAGAGGAGGGCCTGAGTAGATGTTCCCTGGATGATTTAAAAAAAGTTTTTACTCATATTACCCTCTTTCCTGAATAAGGTTCTAAGCCCTTCTAGAAGTCTGCAGAATTCACCCTAAATATCCTCTAAACCTTTACAGCTTCAGCACTCCCAAAGTACAGACATAAAAGACATGGATATTAATATAGCTATGTCTACATTTTTATGTCATTTATAAAAATCTAAATGTAATAAGAGGCATTATTAATAAGTACCGTTGAAAATAAAATATTAAATTAAATCACAATGAGCATTATTAATAAAAGTCTAGATCCTTTAAACCAGAAAATCAAGTCCTAAATGCTAATCCTAAAACAAGGCAGCTCTCCCAGCCCAGACAGATGAGGAGAGTGTGTGATTGTGTGTGGTTGCGGGTGTGAATATAATTGTATGATTGTATGTACGTAAAGGTGTCAGGGGTTTTGGAATCCAAGCACCAAATTAACATACTAATGGATCTGAGAAGTCCTATTATTCAAAGTAAATGAGCGATTTAGCTATGTCAAACCCCAGATCCTTTGAACATACCCCACTGTTTTTTAAAACACTTACTTGTAAACAAAAATAATAGTATTCTCCAAGACACGAAGAAATGTTTTTATAATGTAATAATAACAACAATTATAAAACTGAAATCAATTTAAATGTCCAACATTTGGAGGCAGGGCCCTCTGACTACCACATCGAGGAAGACATTTAATTGACTGAAATGATATTTTTAACATACTAAGGAAAATGCAAGTAATAAATGAGTTTTTAGGGAGTGATGCCATTTTTGTTGAATAAATATGTATTTGTATTTCTGCATATATAAATTATGTACTGAGAGAAAAAGAAGGGCTGAAAAGTACTAACAATGGCTCTCCCTGGGTAGAGGAAATGTGGGTGAATTTTTTCTTTAAGCTTATCTGCATTTCCCACATTTTCTACAATGAAAGTTTGCCCTGTTAAATTTTGAAAAGGGAAAGTTATAAAAACAAAGACAAAACATGCCAATGATTGTAAAACATGCCTGACTGCTCTAAGCACGACCGCACAGCTGTGGGTTGACTCCATCCAGGAACTGACCTTTTAGAAGGTTCTCTGGGGCTGACATATTGACACACATAAAATGGTTTTCAAGTTTCACAGGAACAGGGTGGCCTGCCTCACATAAAGAAAAGTAGTTTCAAAAATGAAAACAGATGGATTATTTCTGGTCACTTTACTTTCTGAAATAACTAGCTTGTCTGAATTCTACCTTCCGTGGCTGTGCGTGCCGAGCCACACTTCCCTGTGGCTTTGGCCAGGTGAGTTTTCAGAGTTTTTCCTCCACTGGTTTCTGAACTCTGGCCAAGTTTGGATACCTCACCCAACCGCTCAGCTCCTCACCTCTCCACCCCAACACACTCATATTCACCTCGGGCGTTCAGCTCTGTGGAGCCTGGAATGTGAACACATACCATAGACCCTTTCACTTTCTGTTTTATGAGTGCTTGCTGAAGGCTTGAACTTAAATGACAGCCTTAAGTACTGATGTTCCTCTGCTGGATCTTTGCTAATGTAAAGTTAAAAAAAAAGCCAATTTATTAGAAAAGTAAAGTGATATATCCTATGTTACTCTAACTAAATATATTCGTGGAAAAATTCTGGAAAGACATATTCAGACAGCAGTGTTACTTTTAACTGATGAATGGAGAGACACCCTAGGTGCAGACATAACTTCTTTCTTGGAATCTGGATGGGTACTAGTTTTTATTTTTTGGACGAGAAAATACTTTTTTGAGTTTTGTGACATTTTATTTGGAAATACACCCTCTAGAAAGAAAATATAAACACCCAAGAAAAATATCAACATAAGTCCTCTGCCACATGTTAGTAGCCTAAATGAGAGCAAGACCAGCCTGGTCATCACCCCAAATAGCATCAACACGTTGGACAGAATTGTAACAGGGGGGTCCCCAGGAAAGGGGGAGGTTCCAGGTTTCCTGCCCCACCCAAAAGGAGGGTGGAACTGAGCAGGGAGAGCAGCAGCTGCAGAGGAGACTGAGGAAGGAAGGAGGCAGGATGGAGCCAGAAGGAGACCTGGAAGAGGCACATGGAGCTGAGAGACAAGTGAAGAACCTGCGCTTGCCTTTTGGTCGTGGACTGGGTGACACAGATGTGGGTGAGACCCGTGGGGAGGTGACCATGGCAGCTTTTATCTTGATTTTGATTTTGCTCTTTTCCCTCCAGACTTGTCTGGTTGTTTCTGATCCTTTTCTGTGGGTCCCCACTGGAAGGTGCTTTAGACTTGTGGCAGGCTTTGGGGCCTTGCTCTGGGCCAATCCCATTTGGATGGAGTTTTACCCACGAGGGGACGGGTAACTTTGGGTGCTTCATTTAGAAACTAGATTCTTTGCCTTTCCTGTATTGTTTCCTAATTGTAGTAAAGTTCCTTCCCATTAAAGTCTCACATGTTTTGTGTTGATGCGGCAGATGGCAGAACCTATTCAGAGAAGGCAGGTTTGCGGGGTCTGGGCTGCCCCTCTCCCTGCCCTGTAACAGAATCACCTCATCTTGCTCTAACTTAATAGCAGGACAGGGAGACACACTGATAATTCTCGGACTTTGGAGAACAAATCTTCTCAAACTAGCTGGGTCCATTTCTGTGACTGCAAGTTTTCAAGACCCTAAGGCACCAGAGACCCTGCCAGGATTCCTTTGGGGGGCGCAGGCCCCCTGTGATGGCTGGGTCTCTGATCATTAACATTTTTACCAATATGCAGGTGAGGGGCAGAAAGTAGAAGGGCAGGTCTTCTGCTGGTATTTGGTGTCGCTGGAAAATGCCAACTTTCTCCCACGAGCAGCTAAGAGTAGAAAATTAAGGATCGAGGCATCCCAAGACCAGAAACTGGAGGTGAACGCAGTTGCTAAACCAGCTCTAGAAAGCAGCCTCAGGCCCCAGCTGCTGTGGCAAGCACCAGACTACAACAGCAAGTAACCAGAGGCGCAGACCAGGGAGTCACCAAATCAACCCAGTCACACCCTAGAAGTAATTACCTTAACAGCAGATAACAATTCCACAAAAGCATGAACCCTCCCGAACTCTCTCAATGCAATTTCTGCACAGGCTAGAGGCAGCTCTCCCGCCTGCCTGTGGCTACGCAGGCATCTCTGTCAACAAACCGGCCCCTTTCAGAGGCAGCACTCGCTGCCTGCTTGTTTCTGTGCAAGTGGTGTTTTCTCTCCCCTCCCTTTTTATATAATCAACCCGCCCTTTTGGATATAACGAAGCATCTCTGCTGTGGGGAAAGCCGTGCGTGCTGAAAGGGAGCTCTGCGAAACATTTCTCAGAGGTAACCCAAGGAACCCAGCTCCAAACGACATCAGTTCTACTCAGGCTGAGTTAGGAAGCAGGCGGTGTAGACAGACGTGATGCAGTGACAAAGTGAGATAAAGTCTATGTCTCTCTCTGCTCTGCCCCACCTGGCAAGCATTCCCCTTTCCTTTCTTTATTTACTCTCCGGGCTTAACCAACTTCGTTTTCTTGCATTCAGAGGGAAAAGAGCACCCTGGGAAGATGACAGTGGAGCTGCTGACCGCCTGGTGACAGGAAAGCAGGCCCAAGCCCATCAGCCCAAGTCTGCAGGTGCTCGCGCTGCCAGGAAGAACATGCAGGCCGTGGCCCACACCCCGCTTGTGCCTCCCTGTAACCCCGGATAAACACCCTTGCCCTCTGCCAAAGAGCAGGGCGATGGTCTTTGAGACACGAGTCTGCTGCCCTCCTCAATTTGCCGACAGGTTAACCTAGAGTCCTTCTCAAACTGTTTCCTTTTATTGCTAAGGGAAATGGAGACCGGAGTTCTGGGAACAGAAGGGGCGGGGGTGGGGGTAGAGGGGTGGGCTGGGCGTGTGGAGGGGAGACTTGACTTTCTTCCTGCAGCGCGCACTTTGGCGGAAGTTGGAACAGGAGATCATCCTCGTAGACTCCAAAGGAGAACGGTGCCCCCTGGAGCTATGCAGGGTGGGCCCAGCTCCTCCCTCCAGCCACAGGGTGCAGCGCCTGAGATCAGGCATGGTGGGTGACGCCAGGTGGACCACCGAGGGATGGGGAGGAAACAGATGTTCTTGGAGAAAGAAAACATGGCAGCCAGAAGAGCCCAATCAGCCATACCCTGGGCCCCTCCTCACTCACCCAGCTGTGTGGTCGGGGGCCTTGGTGACGCCCTCAAAGCTGAGGTCGGGCAGACCCGTGAGGATGAAGCCTCGCTCAGGACTGAGCCCTCGGAGGAGCAGAGAGACTTTGATTTTAAACTCCTGCGCTCTAGACCAGGGTGACTCTCATACACAGGGTTTGATGGGATCACAAAAACAACAGTGCCAATAACTCCATATTCGGGGCCCCGCACTCCAAAACACTAGCATTTTGGGGGTTGTCTCTTGGATGGCCTTTTAAAGAGTTGGCCATCCCTCCATCTGTAGCTCACTCCACGCTTTGGGGGGGCTTCCTGCCCCGACAGAGAGCAGGGAGTCATAAAACCGTCAGCAAATTATGAACCACCCGCAGCCGGGTGCATTGCTCTGTGCTGGGCAGTGAGGGGGGACGGATGGTTTGCGGCATGCAGTCAGGGACCTCATGCTTCCGAGCAAAGGGGAGTGAGGACAAGGCCCAGGGCCGCTGAATAAGCCAGTTGCTCATGGAGGCCTGCCCCTCTCACCCCCTCCCTGTGGGAGCTGGATGGTGCCCAAAGGGGCTGATGCTAACACCTTGTGCTGGGCTCATCCTAACCTCCTAAATCCACTTTCTCAGTGAATGAGCTGACTTGTGAGCTCGTGGCAGCCTGTGTATTAATTTCACTCCATTTTTATAGACCTTTTGCATGCAGTGTTAAGCACACAGCCCTACCATCTAATTAAAAGGGGCTCTTACCAATTTGCAGGAGAGTTGCTTATGGGGGAAAATGATAATAAAAACACTCTACTGAATCCTCCACTCTTCGGAGGTAAATATCAACCACACAGCGAGGATATTCGCTTTTGTTCATAATCTTGCTGAGGGACCTGCAGCAACGTCCTTGCTTGGAGAAGCACTCCTGGTTCTCATGCAGTTAACCTTCCAGAATGGGATGGCCCAGAAACTGTCTGAGGAAGGATGCAGGGAAACGTGTTCTTTCCAGCACCCGGATTTGGCCATGACTCTGTCCTCTGGCCAGGCTCAGGTGGGAGAGGACGAAGGCCCAGAAGCTTGGCGAGCTGACACGCAGGAGGGAGAGCTGTGGCTCGGTGGCCGGCCTCCTCCCGAGCGCGGGCTAGACATCAAATCCAAGAAGCCCAGGCTAGACCTGGTCGGGCCTCTGGGCGGCCCTCACTAGCTGGCTGTAGCGATAGGGCAAGTCTTAGTTTGATCATCTATAGAAAGAGACCCCTGACTTCCCAAGTTGCTACAACCTGGGGAAGCCATGCAGGACAAAGGGGATAAACGTGGGTCAAATCCTGCCTCTACAGCTGAGCAACCTTCAGCAAGAAATAATGGCTCTGTGCCTGCCAAGCTGACCTGGACATGCCCCTCTCCTGGCTGCTGCTGGGGAGTGAAGATATCACTGAAATGTCGAAGAGTGGACACGTCAGCTCCCAGGAGACATCAGCTTCTCCGTCCTGGAGGGGCCTTTCTGAATCTCACACTCTCTGACTAGACCCCGATTTTCCTAGAAAAACTGCATTTATTTTATAGCAAGTTGGACCTGTGAGATCGTCGGCTGCCTTTTTATTTGGCGGTGGAGCTTGCGTTGACTCTGTGTGTGAAGTCACCTCTAGAGCTACGAGCTGGGGCTGCTATTTCTTTGCCCAAAATTTACAATCATGACTTGCCTAAAACTGGCTGCATCTTGTCAGGCTGGTCTGGTTCAAATATCTATTTTAAAATTCACCCCAAAAGCAAATTACAATAAGAAACGTCATGTTCTTCTGTACAGTCACATTAGTTTTGCCAGCGGAGACATGGGGACAGCCAGGGCACTGTTCCCACCTGGATGCAAAGTCCAGAGAGTGGGCAGCTCAGCTTCTGAGGCCCCTGAAGCTCATTCCGTGCCAGGGGAGGTCTTCTGGGCCAGGATATTGACATCTCCAAAGCACAGGCTGCCGGCTGAAACTTCATGACCCCAGCAAGGATGTGGAAGACAGATGTGCCATTTTGGTATCCCGACCTGGTTCCTAGGTAACAACTGGATGCGAGTTCTCACAGCTGTTTTATTTTTTTCAAGCTAACATCAGGGGCCTCACTGGTGGTAGAAGGGGTTAAGTCTCAGCACTGTGAAGCTATCTGTAGCCACTACAGCATGAGTTCGATCCCTGGCCAGGGACCTGACCCACATGGTGCAGCAGATCTCTCCTGCCTCACCCGCTGCTCCCCTCAACAGTGTATTTCAGTAGATCGGCCTGTTCTGCTCCCCACTCTGTCTCTGGTGAATCCTCTCACTGGCCTCCGCCGTTCTCACCTCTAGCCTACATCCCAGCTCTTGCATGCATAAATATATAAAATAAATCTTTAAAAAAAGTCCCCAAGCTAACATCAGAGAGGCAGCTGAAGGAGATACTATAGGAGTAGTGTGGTGGGTCCGAGAGCAGATGGAAATACAGCAAAAGCCACCTGAGTCAGGGGACAGAGACAATGTTGTCAGCACCAAGCACAGAAGGAAAATGCTTGGCCCATTTGATGCACGTATGATTATTTTTCTATGTGGATACAGACTGCCTAGTTCTCAGACATCAGCCTGCCAAGCTTTGCATCTGTCAGGCCCTCCACCTCACCAAGAAAAGGAGTGAAAAGAAGGCAGGAAGAAAGCATTACAAAGGTGTTGGAATAACCATGTAGACAATCGACATATGAAAAAGATGAGGAAAATACCCTGTTACTAGAAAATGGCTGCGTTGGCAAGATAGGATCATGTCTTCTTCCTGCCTGCACACTTGCTCAGTTCTGCTCAATTCGACAAACTCTGCACAAGGACACTTCCGTTCATGTCAGTTAACTCAAGTGCTAATTGATATTGTTAATTGACAATAACATGCACATTATCAGTCTCACTGTAGGTAACACCTGCATAATATTCCAGAATTTGGAAGATCTCCAATTAACAAGTCCTGATGGCTTAAAGCTCAGAAGCTAAAGTGCTCCTACTGCACACTATCCCAGCAGAGGGCACGGGCAGATTAACTGAGAAGGCTCTTAGAAGCCTCCCACTAGGGCCTCCCCTGGTGGCGCAGCAGTTGAGCGCTGAGTTGCGAGGTCTGCCCACAGCCTCTCCAGCGCCAGTTTGATCCCCAGGCACCGGCCAGGGTCCCACCAAAAAAAAAAGAAACCCCCCACTATTAGGAGATTTTGAGACATAAGCCCTCCCTGGCTGGCACCATTAGCACTGGGTGAGGCATGATAAAAGGACAATCAAACCTCAAAATAATCAGGTAGAGATGTGTCTGGAGTTTTTTGTTCTCTAGCAAGACCTGTGATCATGTGGCTGAGCCTTCCTTCCAGACAGGCCCAAGTGTTTGCTAAGCTTAGACCTGGCAGGAACAAATACTCCAGTTTAAGCTAACAGTTGGAAAAGCAGCCCCATAAAGATAGCGTTTTCCTAATGAGCAACCACCCAGGGCAACTTTTTCATGAAGTGAAGAAGGATCTTTGCCTAAATAAAGGGAAAGTCAATGTAGAGGTTGGGTTATTTATTCACTCAATTGCTAAGCGTTGTATCAGCGATACAGACTGGAAGCAGGTCCATCAACTGGTCATCCAGGAGCCCCTGCATGTAGCATTATTTTGGACTCCAGGTAATAGCCCCAGAGGTTCTGCTCACAGAGAGGCAACGAGGTTGCTCCCAGTGTCTTTGGTGGGGGTATGCCCAGGGTCTACGGGATCAGACAAGAGAGGACCTGCCTCATTGGGAAGGGACAGGATGCCAAGAAAACTCCCCATCAAAGGTAACACTGACATTTCAACAAAACAGCAGACAAGCAGATTCAAGAAAGTATGTAGGACAGAAAAGGGTTGAGTGCTAAGTTTTGCTTTAATTAAATACTGTAAGAACCCGACCAGAGAGACCTGCCCAGCTTTTAAAAATCTTTATGGGGAAGCAACCACTTCATTTTCAAGCCATCACTGGGTCTTCTCGCACTCTCCCTGGCTGAGGCAGCATCTGCCTTCACGTTTTCACGCCACACACAGTGTTTTCTGCAGGGGCTGCCAATTACAACACTTACTTGGGTGCTCCCAAGCACCAGTAGTTCAGCACAGATTAATTTTACTTTTGCCCTCAGTCAGATTTCAAACAAAGACCCCAGAGATGTCTGGAAAATTAATTTATTAAAAAGCAATAGCTTCATAATACACATGATGGCAGAAGAAATGAATATGTTCAATATCTTATAAAACAGTTGGCAATCACATAATAGAGTGTTCATTGTCAATTTAGTAGCTTGTCTCATTATGCTTAGGCAAATAGTTGTAAAATAGTGTATTATTCACGAACCAACATGCTTTAATTACTTTTAGTGCACATTTATTTTTCAAATGCAATATAAGTTAGTTTCATCTAAAAAAGCAACTTCTTTTGCAAAAGTCTACTTTCAAAGAAAGAGCTGCCAGTTGTGCTTTTTGGACGTGAAAACACAAGCTGGTAGGTTCAGCCCCTTTGTTTAAGCACAAAGCATAAAGCGGGTGGTGGGTGACAGCCCCCATCTTTGCTTTTTAAGCAAGCAAAGGTTAATACTATTCCCCCCACCTACAACTGCAAAGGTCACACCCAGTGCCGAAGCCAAACCCGGAAAAGGTGGGTCAGAGGCCATCCAGCCCTCTGAGTCTCACGATGAACTTAGCCATGTAGTTTGCTTTGCAGTGGGATACAGCACACAGAGCAGCAGCACACTGAAATGCTGGTGCACTGCTGGACATGCCTTTTCACACTCCTGCCTTCACCAAGAAGAAAACACTGGGCCTCCCTGGTGGCGCAAGGGGTTAGGTCTCAGCACTATGAAGCTACTGGCAGCACGAGTTCAATCCTGAAATGGAGCTACCCACATGGCACGGCAGACCTCTCCTGTCTTGCCCGCTGCTCCTCTCAGCAGTGTATTTCAGTAGATCTGCCTGTTCTGTTCCCCACTCTATCTCTAATGAACCCTCTCGGGCCCTGCACCTCTGACCTGCACCCCAGTTCTTGTATGCATAAATAAATAAATCTTAAAAAAAAAAAAAAAAAGAATACTCCTAGGAGACCAGTAGTCCAAGGAAACTGAGAAACAAAGCATAGCTGTGCACTGAGCCTACCACCTGGAGCCAAACCCCACCTGGCTGGGCCAGCCCGCCCCTACAGACCGGTGTTTGAGCAATGATAATGGCTGGTGCTTCAGGTAACTGCATTGTGGGGTGGCTTGCTATGGAGCGAAGACACACTGACACACACAGGATCGGCACAATTTACTTTGGGCAGTCTTGGGGAATCCTCGAAGCAAATGGCAGTCAATTTAAGCCCATGACATTTGTTCTGGAGGATGTTTGGTGCGCAGGAATGCAAGTGCAAGCGAGAACCTACACGCAGTGGGCAGAGAGAGCAATTTGTTTTTCTAGTGTGAGCTTCAGATTGAAGGCCACAGGCAGCCGAGATACCTGTGAGCGGCGATTTGCATTGAGCTGCTCCTCATGGTGGGCAACTGAATGGAGGTGCTCCGGGTGAGCAGGGGGGAGGGGAGTTAAGTTAGTTAACATGGCTGACCACTCCTCCTGCCGTGCTGTGAGGAAGGCTAATCTCTGACAGAACCTGACCATGTAGAGGTTATAAGGATTACAGACTGGAGAAAGGTGCCAGCCCCACAGGCACGAAGATGGGTCGTAATAACAGTCATATGAACGTTGTTCTGTTAGAGGTAGAAAGAGGGGTACCCCGGGCCCCCAAACCTGCATGCTCAAAATGGATTTTGCCATCCACCCGATCAAGACAAAACATGCCTCCCCTTTCTAGGGACGTCACACGTCACACTGGTACAGCTCTTGTTTGAACTCCTCACTCACAATGGGATTCAGCGGCAGGTGGAAGAGCAAGAAGCATCCTCTGCACCCCTCCTCCCAGTCACGCCTCCCCAGAATCCAGGCGTGCGTCCTGTCTGTCTCTCTCCTGCTTTCCTTCTCCACTGGAAGCCCAGCCAGAAGCAGAAACTCTGCCATGCCCATGATCCATGGTAGCCGGATCTAGACTCATGCTCACCTGGAGAGGACCTCCACGGGAGAGGACTTCCACGGGTGGATCTGTGCAGAGTAATCCCCACAGGCGGAGGTTCCAGGTTTCTGGCCCACCCAAGGGAGGGTGGAGCTGAGCAGCAGGAGAAGCTAGAGAAGATCTGGGGCAGGACTTAGGGAGAAGGGAGAAGAAGACCTGGACAAGGCCCTGCAGCAGAGACATGGGAAGAAGCTGGCACTTCCTTCTTGGCCTTGGACTCATACCAGGGACTTAGGGGACATGGAAGGAGACACCTCAAGGGGACAGAGACATGGGTGAGAGACCCGTGGGGAAGCTAACAATGGCAGCCTTGATCTTGACTTGTATTTTGACTTTGCTCTTTTCCTTCCAGACTTGCCTGGCCCTTCTGCCCTTTCTCCACAAGAAGGTGCCTTAGACTCGAGGGGAACTTTAGGGCCTCAGTGGCCCTGATTTGGGCCAACCCTGTTTGGTTGGACGTTTACCCACAGTGGGATGGGTCATTCGGGGTGTTGCACTGGCAAACTACTCCCCACTCTTCTTCTCTCCCTGATCACACTATCCTATTAATGGTCTGTCGCACCACGAGTATGCTTTGTTTTCATGTGGCAGATGGCAGAACCCATTTAGAGCATGCAGGCTTGGGGGATCCCGGGGTGCCCTTCATTCTGCCCACTAATGTGGGAAGCCATCTAGCTCAGGTTGCCTCCCTCATAGCCACAAGCTGTGTCCGCCACTTGGAGCTTCCTTTCCCTCCCTCTCCCTTCTCTACTTCTACAAGGTCCACACCCCTCAGAGACCCACATTCTGGGGAGAGGTTCCTGGTTGACTCCCCAGGAATAGTCAATCCTCCCTGCTTCTATTTCCACTGAATCCTGTGCCAGCATCTCTAGGATGAAGCAACTGTGCTCTTTGATTTTGTCTGTTCAGTCCTTCTGCTGGGGGAAAAGGATGTCCTGAGCAAACTCCACAAGTTTGATGGACTCCACCCCACTCCAGACCAGAGAGATCCCAGAACCCAAGAACTACAAATCCCATCATGTCATCACCACCGAAGGGAGGATTCCTGGGAAATGAGGGTGTTATGAAGCAGCCAGATCTGGTATATCACCAGACATGTGGTCCTCGGGGATCTCTTGGTTTTTCGCCAGCTCTCAGCATGCTCTTGGGGTTCAGATCAGCGGAACTGGCAGGATGCATTCACCAATTTATCTCCCTCTCTTTCTCCCTGAGATTCATTTCTTCATTTCCCCTTCTTTTGTAAATAAACCCTTTATTAACCTTTTTGTGTGTGCCTGCAGTTGACCGTTATTATAAGTCCCTTTTAAGTGCACAGGTGAGGACCCACGGTCAGAACAACCCTATTTCATATCGGGGTTGCCCTGTAACACTTCTGACAGTTGCATTCATTCTTAAGATCTTTGCGAGCACAGACTGCACCTTCCTAGGCTCTGGGTCCTCAGCCCCTTGCACAGCTTTGTGATAAAGTCTCTGGAAATGTTTGGAATAAATCAATGAAAAGTCTTGCTGAGACCAGGTGAGAAGCCTCGGCCCCTTCCTGTCCTTGGAGTGGTTTCCTCTGGGCTCTGCTCCTCTTCTGCTCCCTGTTTTAAGACACCAGCATCTTCCACCGAAGACATGGCATAAGACAGTAACTCTTTCTGATCAGGAGTTAAAGAAACGTCCATGCCATCTCCAGTGACTCGAAGCCCTCCAGGGACAGCCTATGCGAGGTTTACAGAGAGAGGGAGCATGTGAGGACATTTCTAATTAAATTCTTTAGTGCTTCTACTTGACCTCATTTCAACTGGGCCATAAATCTCGAAAAGAAAAAAAAAAAAAACCCAAACAAATCAAATCCAAAATTTTAAATAATGCTTATGATTTGCTTTAGCACAGCGACTCCCCTTATTAATCCAAGAGCTGAACACACTTCGGTTGCCAGGATATATTTGGAGACAGGGTCAGTTGAAGGCCGATGACCATTGCAATTAAAATGTTTTCAAGGATTTCTAAATAATAAACTGATCGTGCCTATAATTACAGATGAAATAATAATTAAAAAACCCTCATAATCCTGTGTGTAATGTTATGGCACGCCGTTGGTGTCCGCGTACCAAGACAATTACCTCCGCGAACGGGGGCGCCTTGCACACAATTAAAGCATAAATCCCAGGCACAGGCACCCCTTACCACCCAGACTGCATTAGCGGATGCTGTCTCTGGTCACATGAAAGCCCTGGAGAGTTGATGGTGGCTGGGGAGGGAATGGTGTTGGTCCTGCTTAAATGAAAATGCAATTCCTCTCTGTAAATCTTGGCTGTAATTGGTTAATAAGCATGTGTTTTGGCGAAATAACCACTGGGAATGATTGGAGGGTTTCTTCTTATTTCTCCATCCCCTGTGGTCCCTCCAGCAAGGGCTGAGGGAGAGTGGGGAGTTGGAGGAGTGGAGCCTGGGGAGGTGGGGGGATGGATTTCTCTTTCACTCCTCTCCAGGGCTTTCAGAGGGAGGGGAACTGGGAGTAGATTACCTCCAACCAGGCCTCTCCTGAGACAGAAAGCTCTTCTTTGTGAACATTTTGTTAGGGGGAAAAGGAGGTCCTAAAGCTAATTCCATACAGGCTTTGTGGACTCCGCCCTCACTCCAGACCAATTTCAGTCTATCCTGGAGTTTCTGGACCTCTGAACTATGGCCTCTGGGCAGGATGGTTCTTTGTTATGTGGAGCTATGGGGGCTCATAGGATGTTAGCCTCATCAGTCCTCACCCACTGGGTGCCAGAAGACACCCCCCCCCACCACCAAATGCTTCCAGGCACTGCTGAATGTCTGCTGGGGGCCAAATGACCCCTGGTGAAGAACCACTGGTCCAGTCAGATACCCCCATGTTCTGGGGTCTTAGTGATGGAAGCTTAGAGCAGAAAATACAGGAAAAAGCAGGATTAAACCACTGAATTAATTGTATTTCCTCTTCGGAATGAACTGTTAAAGCTCACGGAATTGCTTTCCTATACCCCCTCCTCCAGCAACGCCATTCACTGGTTCCAACTGCATTCCTGAACACCTGCTGGGGAAGACACCTAACTCCAGTCCCTGGACTGCCTGGGAGGGGCCCGGAAGCAGAGACAAGGGGGATTCACAGGCATAAAAACAGCTATGGGTTGCTTCCAAAGCTTAGCTATTGTAAATAGTGCTGCTATAAACATAGGGGTGCAGGTGCCCTTTGGAATTGATGTTTCTGAGTCCTTTGGGTAAATACCTAGGAGTGGAATTGCTGGATCATACGGAAGCTCTATGTTTAGTAGGTCCAGAAATCTCCACACAGCTCTCCACAGTGGTTGGACCAGTTTGCACTCCCACCAACAGTGCAGAAGAGTTCCTTTTTCTCCACACCCTCGCCAACATTTGTTGTTGCTAGTTTTTTTAATATGTGCCATTCTCACTGGTGTGAGATGGTATCTCATTGTAATTTTGATTTGCATTTCCCTGATTACAAATGATGTTGAACATTTTTTCATGTGCTTGTTGGCCATTTGCGTTTCTTCACAGAAGTTTCTTTTTAGCTCTTCTGCCCATTTTTTGACTGGATTATTTTCTTTGTTTTTGTTGAGTCTTATCAGCTCTGTAGATTTTTGTGATCAGTCCTTTATCATTAGTGTTGTGTGCAAAAATTTTCTCCCAGTTGGTGGGGTTTCTCTCTGTTTTGGTTATTGTCTCTTTTGCTGTGCAGAAGCTCTTTAATTTGATGTAGTCCCAGCTGTTTATCTTTGCCTTCACTATCACTGCTTTGGGTGATGTGTCTGTAAAGATGTCGTTGAGGTGCATATCATGGAGTGTTCCACCTATATTTCCTTCTATGTATTTTATGGTTTCAGGTCTTATGTCTAGTTCTTTAATCCATTTTGAGTTGGTTTTTGTGCATGGTGTGAGATAGTGGTCAAGCAACTCAAATGCCCCAAAATAATGACTGGATCAAGAAGATGTGGTACATATATACCATGGAATATTACTCAGCAATCAAAAAAGAGAAACACAGGCAGTTTGCAGCAACATGGATGGAGCTAGAAGGGATCAGGCTCAGCGAAATAAGCCAGAAAGAAAAAGAAAAATACCGGATGGTTGCATACATTGTGCAACGATGAAAAAAGATGTAAGAATTATATAAAATAAAACATTTAAATTAAAAAAAGAACTTAACATATGCTAGGAAATGACTTTTCTTTTTTTAAAAAAATTGTATTAAAAAACAAACAAACAAACAAACAAAAAAACAGCTATGGGAGATCTCAGGCAAAGCCAGGAACCAGAGGTGGGGTTAGAAAGTTTCTTCTCAGCAAACCAACTTAATTCCAAAGGGAGAAATTCCATCAAGAACAATGAAAAATTCCTCCCAAGAACAGTATAAAGAGATGCTCTGGCAAAACTTGGACCTTACCCTCCTGCCACCCGCTGCTCCCCTTAGCAGTATACTTCGTCAGTCTGCCTGTTCTGTTCTCCGCTCTGGCTCTGGTGAATTCTCTCACCCTCCTGCGCTTCTGACTGTACCCAGTGCTTGTATAAATAAATAAATCTTTAAAAAAAAAAAGAACTGCCCACTTGTGCCTATGCAAATGTCCCTTTCTCCTTCCTCAACACGCCTGCCCCTTTGACTAAATGCTTCATTTCTAACTTACCTACAGTGACTGGGGCATGAATTCTTCTTTCCTGTGAAGTCAAGACCCTCCAGTGCCTCAGCACCCCCAAACTCCATCATTGCATCCCTGGTGGCAAGTCACAACATTCCAGCAACTTTGACTGCCCTCTGTCCCTCCTGACTTGATTCTGTCCTGCTCTGCCCCTTTCCTAACAGTGTGACAGCCACAGAAAGGGAAGGCTCCAGGTTCCCTGCCCCACTGATGGCAGGGAGGAGCTGAGTAGTCAGGAGATGCTACAGAAGACTGGGAGATGGACTGGTGAGCAGGGAGGAAGGAGACCTGGGGGAGGCACATGGAGCAGAGTCATGTGAAGCGGCTATACTTGCTTCTCGGCCTTGGATTTGCACCAGAAACTTGAGGGACATGGAAGGAGACACTTGAAACAGATGTGGGTGAGAGACCCATGAGGAAGTTGACAATGGCAGCCTTTACCTTGATTTTGATTTTGCTCTTTTCCTCCCAGACTTGCCTGGCTCCTTCTGCCCTTTCCTATGGATTCCCAACCAGGTGCCTTAGACTTGAGGCAGGCTCTTGGGCCTCAGTGGTCCTGCTCTGGGCCAACCCTGTGTGGCTGGGCATTTACCCAAGAGAGGATGGGTAACTTTGGGTGTTTATGGAGAAACTATTTTAACCATATGCTTCCTCTTCTCTCTGTTGAACACTCATATTTAAAGCTCTTTTCTATGAAAGGTCTTATGCACTTACAGTATGTTTTGTTTTTATGTGATGCATGGAAGAACCCATTTAGAGCATGCAGGTTTGGGGGTCCCGGGGTGCCCCTCATTCTGACCACTAACACTTTGGCTTTTCCAACTGTTCATTTTCTGCCCCAGCGTATTCATGTGGGTGTTTCTCAAGAAGTGACCCGCAGTCATAGCAGCTGACCTTGATTCTCACCTGCTGCAAAGCTCTTGCTTGGAGACCCTGTAGCAGGTGACCTAGAGCCCAGACCTTGCCTCTGGCCCCCTGGACAAAGTTCAGCCTCCCTTTAAAACAGTTTGATGTCTGCACACCCATTTCTTCCAGAATCCTGCTGTCCCAGGTTGGAAGAGAGGTCACAGTGGAACCTTTCTCCAGAAAGTTCTTATTTGTAGGTATCTTGGGAATGCGGCTTTCCAGGCCTTCAGAAGCAAATGCTCTCTCTTTAATTTTAGATTTCCACTGCTTCTAATCGAGCCAGGGACATCATAGTTTGTTTTGGTTTATTTTGAAAGATTAGTTGATTTCGCTTAAGAATCTCTGGCCAGGTATTTGACAAAGTGAGACTTGGGCTAGTCTGTGAACTTTGTTGACAAAATATTATTATTGTGGTATTACTGGTTAGTGCCTTTAGAAGGGCACGGGTATAGGAGGGAGAACAGCAGAGAGTGGAAAATGGAGTTGTAGACAAAAACACAGCACAGTCCACTTAAACTCAACTTCAGATAAGCAACTCATGCATTTTTTATATAAGCATGGACCAGGCAATATGGGGTACACTAATACAATAACAAATCAACCACTTATTTGAAATTCAAATTCAACTGGGTGGCGTTCATTTTATTTGCTGGATCTGGCCACTGCAGGCCCACAGGCTCTCCTGTCAGGGACTGTTGGAGTTGAACTTGGCTCTCTCTTCCGCTCCCCAGTTTCTCAGGCTTCTCTGCAAACCTGGCCTGGTTTGCTCTGAGCACGAGGCAGGGTGGTCACCACAGGAACTAACACCTGGAAGTAAACCCAGTGGAGGTGCAGACTTCGCCCATCGCTTCCTGTGCCTGACCACGCTGGCCCAGGCCTGGTGAGCTGTCTGCCGCCCTAGCCTGGTTACTTACGGCCACTCTTCCGGGTCACAACCTCATTGTGGTTGTTGGTCACTCTGGCCAAGGCTGTGACCATATCCGCTCTCCCACTGAGAAGGTACAGTTTCTGTCTAATTTGGTTTGCATCTCCCAATTCTGTAATGCACTGTTCTGCCAGACTCTCTCTCCCTGGTTTCTGAAACTCCGCCGAGCTGCAGCAGCTGCAAGAACACCCCGTCTCCAGCATGTGACAAGGGAGAGAAGTCTGGGCTCTTGAGGAGTGCCACCGGCCGTGCTGGGGCTGGATCCTAATGCCCATGCTGGCCAGGGTGAAGTACCAGGCAGCCTAGGAGGAGTTGAGGTGTTGGTGTAGCTCTCTGCAGGAATGGTTTGCACAAACAAACCTCCAAATTTCCAATTCCAGTTCATGGAATATGAGGGTCCTCACTCCCACAGGCTTAGGTGATGGAAGTGAATTGCAGGTTCTCAGCAAATAGCCTGCTGTTCCTTCTTGAATGAATCATCGCCTCCACCAAGGGGCCCTCCCAGACTGCTTGTGTCTAGGCATTCCTCACCTGTAACCTCTGAGAGCTGCTCTCATAGCATGTCTGCTTATCACCTCTTTGTTCTCCTGGCAGCTCAATGGTTGGTGAGTTCTATGAAGGCTGCCACCAAGACAGTCTTCCTGGTCATGCTACAGGGCAATCCCAAGGGGAAACAGGGTGACCTGGGAGCAGGCACATGGGGCAAAGTTAATAAAAGGTTTATTTGCAACACACACACACACACACACACACACACACAGAGATTAATAGGTCAATATGTCCTACCAGTAATGCTGTCTGAGCTGGAACCCTGGGTGTGCGCAGAAAGCAGGAAAAGCTGAGCATGCAAACCCACATGTGTTCCAATTTATGCCAATATGGCTAATTAACTCCACCCTAAGTTCCCAGCAACCCGCCCCTTCAGGAAGTCAAGAGCCTCGGTGGACTCATGGCAGCTCGGGAGTTGTAGTTCTCAGTGCCTGAGACCTCCGGCTTGGAGGCAGAGGTGGAATCTGGAATACATCAGTGGGTGCACTTCATTTCAGGACTTACTGTTCTTCCAACAGTTCTGTCCCAATGGGCCAGATTCCTCTTGGCTCCTCCTTCCTCACGTCGGCTAGCCTGCTGTCTGTCGGATGCCATACTTCCGTCCCCCTCTGAGACCCATCGAGACTGCCTGTAGGAATTCTCCAGCCAACACCATCTGCCCTTTCAAACGCGTCGATCAGAAACGCTCTCTCCATTTGTTGGGGAGCAATGGACACATCTGTTTAAACATTTTATACTAACTTGTGAAGGACCGCTTTGAGCTATTTAAATTTTTGAAAGGAGCTTATTTTAAAAGAACATGTTTATTCGGACAAGGAGAAGCAAAAAGAGAAGCACCTGTGGGTACCAGTGGGCAGGAGAGCAAGCTGTGTGACTTTTAAGAGAAATCATTTGTCTGACTCTTCCATTGCTTGAAAGTGTCTCAACCCCCAAATTATACCAAACTTAACCTCTGGCCTTCTCCCTTATCTCACAGGCCTTGATTCCAAAAAGATATTGACTTCTTAACTTGACACCCATAGAAATCAGGCCTGCAAAACAAAGTTTGAGTTCCTTTGCTGCATTTGATTTGGTTTGCTAAGTTGCTTTGTTTTGGGGTTCTATTTAAATATTTCAACTCTTCATTTTGCTGTTAAGAGAGGAAAGGAGCAGAAAGCCTGGAAATTAAGTAGGAAATGCAATTTCCAACCATAAATGAGTTAATGTTTATGTGGATTTTAGTAGGTGTCATGAGGTATCAGTGAAGCCATTTGACATGAGGAAAAATTTCCAGTGGTGGATGAAATCATGTCTAGAAATTCACCATCAAATTTACCTCCCCCAGAATGCCAAAGAGTAAAGGTTACACAATTCGGAAACTGTATGTTCACCTACCCATCATCTATCCTTCCATCTACAATCTATCAACACATATGCATGTGCACATACACATGCATACATACATGCACCTAGCTGTTCACCATCCATTTACACACACATGTATACATACATCTATTCACCCATAGCTCCATTTCAATAGTTTTGACTGCTGACTCTGTGCCAGGTACAATTATATTGCTTTAGCTTCCCAGATAACTCCTGTCCTAATAGAACTCACATTCTGTAGACAGAAGATAGGGTAAAAAAGCAAACTAACAAAATCAATCAACAAACAGGAAAACAGCAGTTAGTGAGACGTGCTGTGAAAAAAATAAGTCATGGTGAAGGAATAGAATGGAAAACATTGCAGAAGAGGGAGGGGGACTGACTGCCCTAGAAAGGTGGTCAAGGAAGGCTTCTCAGAGGTGGTGATATTTTCTCTGAACAAGGAATACGATTCAGAAAATGAATCAAAAGAACATTTTGAAAAGGAAAAGCCTTCTTGAAAATAATGGCTTATATATGGGGAAAGAAAATGAATATGAGTACTGTGTCCTTTTCACACTACAAGTGAACCCCACATCCACAGAGAAGGCACACCCAACCTCTCTTGGCCAATTCCAGTGACGTTTGCATCCTGGGGAAACTTGTTTTCCCTCTGGCTCACGACGCGGAATCCAGTCTGATTCAGTAACTGGCACTTCTTGCTGAGCTTCGTGAAATTAGGAACTTGGTGAACTGGCATTAGGGAGAGGGAAGAGGCTTTTTGCCTGAACAGCCCAAAACAGTCTGTGCAAATGTTTCCTGAGGCACCACTTCCCCAATGGAAGTAATGTGTGGCCATTTGCAAACTGTTTAGCCATCCTCACTGCCCTCAACCAACCCTCTCTAGCTGCAGCTGGAACAAAGGCACCTTCCTGAAGGGCTCTGTTGGTTAAAAAAAGTTTTATCTGGACATGCCCTAACTCCCATTTGTGTTTTGCACCCAAATATGTACTTAAAACATTGATGATTGAGGTGGGGCACAACATTTTAGCACACCCTAACCAAACATTTATTTGCTAATATAATCATGTTTAGAAAACATTCACTGCCTGAAAAGTTCTGGAATGTGCTAAAACTCTTTTTGGTTCCTTCTAAATGTACTTGTATTTTGGTTTATTTTAAGGACATCTTTTCCCAATAGCTCTTGCCTTACCACCCAGTTTGAGACAGAGTTTTGCTAAACTCAGTGTCTCCTAATACATTACAATTTTTTGTTTTAATGTATTCCCAGTAAACTTCAAGAAGGTTCACTCTTGTGCCCACATTGACATGTATTTTATTTGAATCATAAAGTAAATGCCTCCCTGGTGGCGCAAGGGGTTTAGATGCAGCACTATGAAGCTCTCCACAGCCCCTGCAGCACGAGTTCGATCCCCGGCCAGGGAGGTGACCCACATGGCGCAGCAGACCTCTCCTGATTTGCCCGCTGCTCCCCTCAGCAGTGTACTTCAGTTAATCTGTCTGTTCTGTTTCCCACTCTGTCTCTGGTGAATCCTCTCATCCCCCCACAACTCTAGCCTGTACCTCAGCTCTTGTATGCATAAATAAAATAAATCTTAAAAAAATAAATGTATCATTTGCTAAATTTATGGGGATTACTTTTTTTTTTTTTCCTAATTAGCTGTTTAAGATTACGACAAGCAGAGTTCCATATAAGGGTTAAGATAATCACTCAGAATGAAATGATGCTACCCAATCACAAATTTTTCTTTTCATAATAAAGTGATTTTCTCTTGGTTACATGTAGTCAAACCGATGACATGCTACAGCGTCTGAAATAATAGCTCCATTTCAGTCAGTCTAAGTTCTCCCACTTCTCTTAGCTCTCTGATTTCTTACATGATTCCCCTGGTTTTACAAGTATTTTTAATAGGGCGGATATTCCAGATTCTTCTACAATGTCAAATCCTTTCATAATCAGAGACTTGTTTTTCCATAGGAATTTAATTCCCTCTGCAGAATTGTAACATGGGTTGGACTGATCTGGTTTACATTTTCTGACATGTTTTCCCGCCCCAGAAGATTAACTTAACTATCGCTTGGCTCCTTCTCAATCCTTTTCATCTCATTTTCACTTAAAAAAATATTCTGATTTCATTCAGTAGGGTTATCTTACACTGTTTTCTGAAGATAGGGATTTTAGCTCTGGGAACATGGTTTGATCCTGCCAAGAGTTTCTCACTTGAATACTAGATGATGTTCAGCTTTGTCTAAAATTAACACGTTTCCAGGACTTAATAAAGAAACAAAAACAAAACATTCAGCATGGTGTGATGAATGTCATTAATAAATATGTGATCAACAAAATTTCACCTAAAAATTCCGTTGTATTGCTCATTTATCATTAGGTACATAATGCATTGAGCTTGGTAAGAAATTTTTTTTAAAAAATTTATTTACCTAGAATGTTCTTCTTTAGATCACTAACTTTTCATTCCTTAGGACTCAGCTGGAAAAAAAATAAAGGTAACTCCTCTTTGGAGATAGAGTTGGTCTCCTTGTCACTTTATCTTTCTCTCTCCCTCCTTCCTTCCCTCCCATCATGGAGCTAATAACAACATGCAGTTCTTTTACTTTTTGCTCTCTCTTAGCCAGTATTTTACATTCGGAGTCTATGACATATGGTTCCAATGTTCATCAAGACTACCACAAGCCTACCATCAAATTGGTGCTTAATAAATGTTGGGTAAATTAATAAAAAATGCAGGCCCCAGAGAGGGGGCTCAATTCTCCATGCTGTACTCTTACATCAACTGGATCAGCCAGTTACTGTTAAGAGAATAGTATATCCTGAATGAACTCTACCCACTGATGTTTTATGGACTCCACCCCACCTCCAGGCCAAAGAGATCTCAGGAACTTTGGACTACAACTCCCATCATGCCATGGATCCACCATGGCTCTTGACTTCCTGAAGAGGGGTTGCTGGTAACTAAGGGTAGAGTTAGGCAGCCATGCTTGGTGCATAACCAAAGACTTGTGGGCCTGAGCTCTCTTGTTTTTTGAATCCACCTCCAGTGTGCTCTTAGGGTTCCAGTTCAGACAGGATTATTGGTAGGATGCATTCACCAGATAATCTCTCTCCCTGGTTTCCCCCTCTTTTCATTTTCCTTTGTAAATAAACCTTTTATTATCCTCTATGCACCTGCACTTGGGTCTTGTAAGTTTTTTAAGTGCATTGGTGAGGACTCACACCCAGGCCATCCCATTTCCTTTTGGGGTTGCCCTGTAACATTACCAGCACAAAGTCATCATTGTGTGTACTGCTGCCATTTTTGATGGCAGGATTTCACCTCTGGCCGGATGTTTCCAAAGATGTTCCCTCCCAAGGGAAGTGATCCTCCAAAGCTGGGGCCCCTGGGGCTCCACCCTTGTGGTCAGGCTCTAGTGCCTGGCACTTTGGACAAGTATTTCTCAGAACTGTGTAATCCTTGTGAAGGAGCCATCCAAAGAAAAGAGGTTTCAGGTCAAATTCCCCATCATGATTTGCAGGCCTGCATTTATTAAGGGGACATGCTGAGACCAAGGAGAGTCAAATCCATCAACTGCTTGACAGCTTGGCTATGTCCACTTTGCTGGAAGATGGTGGAAAAGCCACCTCACCCCTTTGGCCCTCAGCTTCTTAGTGCCACAATGAGGCAATGAGACCTGAGAAACTCTCTCCTTTCTCTCTGATTCTCTATCGTTCTGCAATTGCTTACATCACACTGAGGGGTAACTTGCATCACACTGAGGGTCCACCTTTCTTTCTCTCCTGGGGGGATCCAATGGTTAGCCTGGGGCTCAGGGGAGAGACTCTTTTTCTGAGTGGTAGGAAGTTAAAATGCATCATTCCATGATGACGAGCACCAGGTCTGAGGTTCCTGAACAATTCTTGTCTATTTATAGAGAATCTGGGATCCCCTCCAGCAGCCATGCTGGTTACATCAACCAAATAATAAACTTGGTTGAGAAACCCATTATGTATCAATTCCATGAGCGTGGGTTACCAGCTCCCATCTTAAAGCCTGCTAGCTTGACCCAACTTTAGTGGGTGGCCCACCACCCTGGCTCCCCTGGGACTCAGGGTATTCCAAGAACTCGGAGCTTTTGGTCCTAAAACTGGCACAGTTCCAAGTCAACTGAACAATTGATGACTCTAGTTCTATTTATCTCTAGTAATGCTGTGACAGAAGATGATCCTGGCCACCACCACCATCATGTCATCATGTCATTAAGTGCTTACTGGGCTTAGCCAATATCAGATGATTGGCACAACCACCCTAGTGATATGAGAACCATCCCATTTCACAGATGGCAAGACTGAGCCCCAGAGAGGTCCTACGAATTGCTCAAGGTCACAGGCCAGTGAGTTGCAAAATAAGAATTCTAAATCCTGATCTTTCTGATCTAACTTAAACTTTGGATCAAAATCACAAATTTGAAAACCAACTGGGTACTTTATGACATAAGGAATTATTGCTGTTTTCTGGGTGTTTTAACATCATTATGGCTATTATTTTTTGGAATCCTTATCATTTAGAGATACAAATATTTATGGATAGAACAAAATCATTACTTACTACATTTCTTCAATGAAGTATAGACTGTATCTGATGTGTATATTCTGACTGGCCTGGGTCTACACAAAATCTTTATCATGAATACTTGAATATTTTTTTTCTATAAAAGTCTTAATATTCAGACTTCCTAGTGTTTAGCAGTGGAACCCTTTCGCCAAATGCATGATTCCCTAGATGCCTAACCTTTTACAAGCTTGAAAGAGAATTGCTCGAGTCTAAATGGCAGCCAAGAACCCCCAAATATTCTTCTTTGGAAACTTAACTGGTCAATGCCATCCTGAGCATAACCTTACTCTACTGAAAGAAACATTTAGCAAATGCCATAATTGTGTTTCTAGAAAGCAGGGTCAACAAACTGTTTCTGGAAAGGGCTTTGTGGGCCCTGAGGTCTCTGTTGCAATGGCTTGATTCTGCCCTTGCAGCACAAAAAAAGCTATCAGAAAGACCTGATGGGACCACGTTCCCAAAAAGCCTTATTTTGTGGGCACGGTTTGAAGGTCATATACTTTTCCTGTGTCACAAAATATTCTTTCCTCCCAGCCATTTAGAAATCTACAAACTATTCTTAGCTGGTGAACCCGATAAAAGGAGAAGGTGATTTGGAACATGGGCCATAGTTTTCTCCTTCAGGCCCCAAAGTCTTGGCATAGACATGTGACCCTATAAGGTGTCTATGCCCTGGTTTAGATTCTTGCTTCTAATGTAACAGGGTGGTCAACAGGGAAAGAGGAGGTTCCAGGTTCTCTGCCCCACCCAAGTACTTGGGTGAAGCTGAGCAGGGAGAGGGAGAAGCTGGAGAGAGGGAGGAAGGAGAGCAGGAAGGAGACCTGGAGGAGGCACATGGAGCAGAGAGACATGTGATGAAGACGTGCTTGCTTCTCGGCCTTGGACAAGGACTTGGGGGGCATGGAGGGAGACCCTTAAAACACACACGGGTGAGAGTCCCATGGGAAGGTTAACAATGGTAGCCTTTATCTTGATTTTGATTTTGTTCTTTTCCTTCCAGACTTGCCCGACCCCTTCTGCTCCTTTCCTATGGGTCCCCACCGGAAGGTGACTTAGACTCGTGGCAAACTTTTGGGCCTCAGTGGCCCCTGCTTTGGGCCAACCCTGTTTGCTGGGCATCTACCCATGAGGGGATGGGTAACTCTGGGTGCTCCATGTGGAGCTATTTTATCTATTTTTCCTTTCTCTTTTCTGTATTGCACACTAATTGTATTAAAGTTATTTTTTCCTGAATTTTGTACACACTAGAGTATGTTTCATCTGGATGCAGTGGATGGAAGAACCCAGTTAGGCAGGGCAGGTTTGGGGGACCTGGGGTGCCCCTCACCTTTCCCTGTAAAACTAAGAGTTGCTATCTGCATAATCCTGGGAAAGTCACTTAAGCTCTCTAAGCCTCAGTTTCCTCAGCTGTGATGGCAGCGGAAAATAAAACCTGTGGGGTTGGGGGTTTATGGGAACTCTTGGTACTTTCCACTCAGTGAGAGGGGAGCCTACGTGCTTGGAAAATATAGTCTGATTTATTTTTATTTTTTAAAGATTTATTTATTTATGCATACAAGAACTGGGGTGTAGGCCAGAGGGTGGTAGTGAGAGGATTCACTAGAGACTGAGTGGGGAGCAGAACTGCAGAAGTGAGACACACTGCTGAGGGCAGCAGCAGGCGAAACAGGAGAGGTCTGCTGCGCCATGTGGGTAACTCCCTGGCCTGGAATTGAACTCATGATGCGGTGGCTGCCCATAGCTTGATAGCACTGAGACTTTAACCCCTGTGCCACCAGGGAGGCCCCCAATGAAGTCTGTTCTAAAATAAATCAATGAAACTTTGATGGGTTTATTGTGAAGATTAAATGAGATAAGAATAAACAGTCTGAGCCTGTGGTGGGATTTCTTAGTCCTCAAAGAGACCAGGGAGCTGCCCTTCTGGGGCCTGCTCCGCATTACCTTTCCCTGGCGGTGACCACGGCAGGGCCCTGAAGCCGGGCCCTGGAGAAGTTGCGCCCTGGGCCTGTTCTGGCAGAATGAGCTGACCCACTTAGCGAAACTCTCACTTGCTGGTCCCCTGTCCCCATAACATGGCTGCTTGTACTGAAATCCAGGGCCTTCTCTCGGGGTGAGGATCTGTTTGCCTTTCTTCTGCAACTTCTCCCAAAGATCTGGGCAATGTTCACTTAAATATCTTTATCATTTTAACTTTCAGTGCCTGCCCTAGTTTCCCCAGTCTTAGCGGTGTGATCTTTAGAAAATCCCTTTGGTGCTTCCGGTGGTCTCCCTCTAACCACCCCCCGGGGAGGTCACGGGGGTCCAGACACATTGGATGATAGCGTTTTTCTCCTCTTTCATCCTCAGCTGCTCGGAGCTGCCTCCTCTCTTGCATCTCCGTGTCCTTGGCTTTGAAACGTGGAACACCCACTATTCCTTGGGGGGGCATTTCCGGCCTGACTGGGTCCAGCTCATCTTGTCTGCAGGATGGAATCTGTGTTATCACTCCTCGTCTGGGCTGTGTTTAGTCACTTTAGATCTCTTTACATTGAAATGACAGGCAGGCTGCTCTGAATTCTTTTCCTTCTCTCTTCTCTCCTCCAACCCCCCCCCACCGCCCCCCTTAAAATGAGTTGCTTTATAAATTCACAGCACAAATCTACCCCCAATCAAGTCCCCTCTCACCCCTCCCCATGTTGATGGGGCATCTGTAAAATGCCTCAGCAAGCCTTTTAAAAATAACTCTCTACATGTTATTTTTCTTTTTGTTTAAAAAAAAATAAAGCACATCGTGTATATTTACATTATAAAAGTAATCCATATGCCTCACTGAAAGCCCAGAAAAGTTGAACAAAGAGAAAAATAATCAGACCTACCCTTATTCAACATTTTGGAATAATTTTCTACCAAATGATTTAGACACATTCCTACGATTATGGCAGGGCCTGCTGAGAGAGTCACTTCACACGGCGGCACCTCCATTTTTCTCTGTTGTTACTTATTCTCTTGGTGATATCACTCTAGGACTTCAGGGACCACTTTATTACATCATCTCCATATTATTGAACATTTGTTTCCAGGATTTACGATTGTAAACATCTTCGCGCATAGATGATTTTGACTGGATCTTAAATTACTTATGGTTGATTGCTACAAGTGGAAGGACAGCATGAACATCTTAGAATCCTCTCTCTCTCTCTCTCTCTCTCTCTCTCTCTCCCCCATCCCTCCCTCCCTCCACCCACCCATACATCCACCCACCCACCTATCAACTTTTCTTGTATACAAGTGCTGGGGTACAAGCCAGAGACGCGGGAAGGTGAGAGGATTCACCAGAGACAGAGCGGGGAGCAGAACAGGCAGACAGACTGAAGACACTGCTGGGGGGAGCAGCGGGTGAGACAGGAGAGGTCTGCTGTGCCATGTGGGGATCTCCCTCGCCGGCCAGGGATGGAACCAGCACTGCATAAGTTGCAGACAGCTTCACAGCGCTGTGCTCAACCCACTGCTCCACCAGGGAGGTCCCACCTATCAACTTTTTAAGGAAAATGTATTGACAGAGCCTGTGTTGAATGATGAGGTTGTCAATGGCTTTTTTTTTTTTTTTTTTCCTGATTGGTCTAGAATCTTGGGCTCTGGATTGATCTCTCAGGGAGAAAAATTCTCCAAAAATTCTCTCCACTTTTATAACAGACCACAGGCTTCCCTTCAACTCACTTGACTACAAACTGTACCATCTGCAGGAACCAGCTATTGTTTTGGAATATAAATGCCAGATCAACCAGTCATCATTTTGCCTGGCCTTTCTGAGTTTTTCAACTTGTCTGATAGATAGCACCCGCTGACGTCTTAGCCTTAAGAAAAAATCCAGGAATGGAATCCCTGAATCAACTCATTATTCAGTGTGGTACAGTCTTTAATCTGGTAGATAAAACTTTAATCTTGCTCTGCTAAGGTCTTCAGGAGAGGATGTAGTCACCTTGCTACTCCTGTTTCTCCGTCATCCTCATTGGTACAGTTATATGACAACCCAAAGGGGAAAACAGATGACCTGGGTGTGTGTCCTCACCTGTGTGCTTAAAAAAACTCACAACAGACCCAAGGGCAGGCACACAGAGAAGGTTAAATAAATGGCTTATTTACAGGAGCAATGAAAAGAGGGGGATCAGAGAGATATTAATTGGTCAATGCAACCTACTGGTAACGCTGTGTGAGCTGGGACCCTGGGTGCACACTGACAGCCGGGAAACCATGTAGTCCCCTTGCAGCCCATGTCTTTGGCTATACACCAAGCATGGCTGCTTAACTCCACCCTTAGTTCCCAGCAATCCGCCTTTCAAGAAGTCAGGAGTCATGGCAGATCTCCGGCATGATGGGAGTTGTAGTCCTTGCTACCTGCAATCTCTTTGGCTAGGAGGTGGGGGTGGAGACCATTAAACATTAGTGGGTGGAATTCATTCAGGACATATTGTGACCTCAACAGTCTCGTTGTACTTGTCCTGACAATGTCCTCTTTCTAAACTGACCAGAGGCCAAATTGTTTCCTGACTTTTTGTAGCCAGTCGGGCATCTGCATATACATTCCTTCAAATGCACACAGCTAACTGACTTCTGGAAAGCACTGGTTGATTTAGTACACATGGTCAGCTTTTGCCTCTCTCGTTAACTGACTCTCAGATGCAGACCCATAGTGTCCCTCTGTAGGGACAGGTCTCTCTATGGTGGAAGCTTCCAGGGCACGATGCTTATCAGAAGTGATGAGGATGTCCTCTCTTCTCATTTTGGGTGACAGCTCCCTCCTGTATCAAGTGACAGCAGTGAAATCACTACCTGCCTTCTTTTCAGAATGAATAAAACCCCAATCCATCCAGAAAATCCATTTGGAACTGATCTCCATGCTTTTAGATTTAGGCAGCAACTACCTCACAGTAATATCAAATTTGCTTTACTGCCGGAAGGGGCCTTAGAGCTCCTCTGGGGAACTTGTTGGAGATTTTAGCTGGGGGTCACCGACAGCCATTTCTAAACTCTTGACTGATACATTATCCTTGGTCTGGGGAAAATATCTTCTTCTGCTGTCTATACACATCTGAGACGCACACACAGCAGGACATGGAGGGAAGGTACTTGCTTGGTCATTTTAGGGGACTCTGCGCCCTCAAAGACCATTACTGATATACTCTGGCTCAGTTTCCCTATGTGTGACTGGGACTAAGAGCAGCTTCTCTGTAACACAGCTTGGAGGAGGAGAGACACAGATTCCAAACCCTCTGCAGGATGCCTGGCAATGAGAGATGATCAGCACTGAGAATTGTTATCTTTGGCTATACTGGTCTCCCAATGAATTGCAATGATCACAACAAGGCTAACGAGCAGCAGACCTTCCTCCCACCGTAACCAGCACCATCTCACCCTGGTTTTATAGGTGAAGAGGCCGAACTTCAAGAAACCTGATGGTTTCCCTTAGGGCATGTTAGGACTAAAACTCAGTTTCTTGAGCCCCAGTCCAGTGAGGAAATCCAGGCCATGATCCTGCCCTCCTGAAGAGGAAACACCCGAAGGTGAGCTGGGTTGATGATGGGGTCATGGGCCAGGCACCTCGATGTGGACATGAGTTTTTGGATGAGGAGAGCCAGGTGCCTCCCTCAGACTGACCATCTCCCCAGATCTAGAGACTTCCCCCATGTCTGTTCACCAATGCCTGACTGACACAGCCTCAGGCCCAGTTCTCAGCAACTTGTCTGGGGAAAATTTTGAAAATATGTATTTTCAAGCCTTAAAAATGCCCCCAGTAGATTCTTTAAAAAATTAAAAATAGAAATTCCATATGATCCAATAAGTGTACTTTTGGGTATCGATCTGAAGAATCTGAAGATACTAATGGAAGGGATGCCTGCACCCCCATGTTCCCCGCAGCTTTATCCACGACAGCCAAGAGCTGGAAACAACCCATCTACCGTCGGCAGATGACTGGATAAAGAAGATGTGATCTATCGACACGTGGCTACTACTCACCTATAAACAAGGAGGAGATCCTGCCATTTGTGACAACACAGACAGACCCGGAGAGTATTACACTTAGTGTTATAAGTCAGTGGGAGAAAGTTAAACACTGTATGATTTCACTCATAAAAACAAGTAAGGAAACTAGACAAATGAGCAAACACAACACAACAAAATAAACTCTTAGAAGAACAAAATGGCAAAATAGCAGAAGGGGATCAGATAGGGGTCACCAGTGTGGTGGAGGATGGAAACTAGACTTTTGGTGGGGAGCCCCACGTACTCTGGGCAGATGTTGATTGATACACCTGAATTCTATATGATGTTATAAACCAAAGTCACCTCTATGAAATGAAAATAAACAATCTCCCCATAGGTCTCTGTGATAAAATGTCACAGAAGCATATATGGACCACGAAATCCAGAGCACATGTGAAAGCTGAGGAAAACAGAAAAGCAAAGCGAGGCGGTCTGGAAAAAGCCCGTAGTTTAGCTGAGAGCATCAGGCCCGAGTCAGCCCCTGCTTTTGCTGCGTACTGTGGTTACATAAGCCGTTATCATTTTGCAAGATGCTGGCTGAGACCTTTCTGTACTATTTTTGCTACTTCTTGTGACTTAAATTATTTTTAAAGAATTAAAAAATACAAAGTCCCCAATTTTTATGTTCTTCCTCTTACCCGCAGGAAATAAAGATGCATACACACACAGCCTGAAGATCTACCATAGGCGGCTTTAAGGTAAATTCTCCGCAGGTCTTCAATGTGGTCCGAAGCATAAATCACCCTGCGGTGAGGACTGTGGTCACAGTGAGGGGTGATGCTCACCCCACGTGGGTGGAGCTTGAGACACTCTATCTGTTGGACCTCAGGTGAGCTCTTCAAGTCCCTGTTTCTTGGGCCCCTCTAAAATGCATATAGTATTTTTTTTGAAGATTTATTTATTTATGCATACAAGAGCTGGGGTACAGGCCAGAGGTGTGGGGGTGAGAGGAGTCACTAGAGATAGAGTGAGGAGCAGAACAGGCAGACTGACCGAAATACATATAGTATTACACGAGCTACGTTGTTGCGCTGTTTGTATCAAGTCTATACCTGCAATTCTAGGCGGAATAGAATTTGGTACCTTTTATGTGTTCAATAAATATGAGCTGTTATGTTAAAAAAGAACACTAATGATACCAGAAAATGTTGCTGTTAGTGAAAATTGGAGACTATAAAACGATATTCATACTACTAACGCCGTGTTTTAAAGACAGAGAGACGCACAGGACGGGAAGTCTAGGCCACAACCTTGCAAGTGCTTATCTCCAGGCGGCGCACTTTTGTTTCCCCCTTTAAGCTCTTCTATCGTTTCCAAAAATAATTCAATAGCACCAGTGTTTTGAAATTTTCAAATGAGAATAAAGGGTGAGCCTCGGTGACTGCGAGCGGCAGGACCGTGCCACCTCTGGGCTGTTCTGCCTGCACAGCTACTCTCCTGCCGCCTGTCTCGGAGCCTACTTTTCCTAAGGAAGGAAGGGGGTGTTGAGGCCCCCGCGTGCATGGTGATTGGTGTTAATATCAGCGCAGGTGGGAGCGCTGGGGCCCCAAGGTGGAGGAGCTCTGCCCTTGCAATATGGGGCATGCCGCAGACAGCCGTGAGTGCAGCATCTGGGGAGCCGGCCTGGCAGGAGGGTGAGTCACCTGCTCAGCCCCCGCGCCTGTACACCACCCCCGGCAGGAGTCTCCAAGGGCCGAGTGCTAACAAACAGGCTGCACTCCACTCTGCTCCAGGGAGAGCTTTCTGGGGTCTGATTCCATTCTCTTTGCTTTTCTGTTTTCCTTTTTCTCCTGAAATGGAGCCAGCCCACAGAGGCCGGGCTTCTCTCCTCGGGTCTGTTTGTTCTCACAAAGGTCTCTGATGCACACTTGTGGCCACTCAAGTTGCCTATTCATTCTGGTCCAGCGTTCTGACTCCTTCTTTAACCCCATCAGTGACCCTCAGCCAGCTCAGGGGAAGGAACAAGGAGCCTCTGGGCACTGGGGGGTGCAGAGGAATTTTGGGGTCAGACCCTGCAGGCTGCAGTGGTCAGTTAGGCCCATTAGAACACAGAGAGCTTGTGTGATCTGAACAGACAGCCCCTCTCCCTTCGAGAGGCCGCCCCAACCCTGCTGGGAAGGAGCATGCTGACAGAGGCCCTCTCCGCCCAAGGTCTCTTGGTCCTGCTGGTTCTCATCCACCTGGAGACCTGGATGAAGACTGCTAACTGCTGGTGCCACCTGGAGGGATGGGTGCAAAGCAATAGGGATACAGTCTCGGAGCTGAGCCCCATTTCTTAGGGGCCCCAGAGTTTACCAAATCCAGGCTAAAAGAAATCTCCCAGGTGTCATTTGGGGGTGTTAAAAGTTTGCCCATTCTATATCCTCACAAGCATGCCCTCGGCCCCACAAGAGTGTCCACTGCAGTGCTTCTCACCAATGGCTTCCTGGGGCATCTGGAATAAAGCCACATCCCTCTGGCTCAGCCTCCCTCCCTTGATCAGCTTTGCCCTCTCCCTTCCTTGATCAGCTCCAGTCCCTCTGGCCTCCTTTCTGCTCCTTGAATGTGCCAGTGCAGGGCCTTTGCACATGCTTCTATGCCTGCAAAACGTGCTCCCTCTTCTTGCTTCCCCCCCCCCCAGCTACCTACCAGGGTGTGTTCCTTATGTCATTCAGGTTTTATCAACTCCGAACTCCACCATGACATCTCCCACTTACTCTCCCTTAGAAACCTGATCACAACAGGTTATTTTAGTATGTATTTGTTTATGAGTGTCTATTCTCTCTGCTACTAGAAAGTGGGCTCCATGACAGTGGAACTTGTCCATCCTGTCCACACACATCTCCCCAGTGCTAGAGGGCAGTGCACAGGAGCTGCTCAGTAAACTATTAGATGAATGAAATGATGGAAGAAAGAGAATTTTACTCAAGGAGACATGGGCTTTTTGCTGCTTGTGAAAACTGTTTCACTAGACAAGATGTGGTACAGCCAGTGTCTGGGGTGGGGCAGGGGACACTGGGGGCAACATGGGAGGAGCCTATTGCTTTGTTCTGGTGGACTGACTCAGGACTCGCCTGTCTCTTGTGGGTGCCCTGTCTAGCATATCAGGGGGCATCTTGGGGTCCCAGAGGAGAGAAGGGGAGCTTAGAATTGAAACGTGGCAGCATGAAAGAGAGGCAGAAACCAGCTGGAGAGGGCAGGAGAAGCTACTGGGAGTTGGGTTAAAGTAGTCAGATTCTGGAAAGATGGTCCCTGCAGGCCCATTCTAGTCAAGGTCATACCAGCCTGACCAGACTGCATGTGTGGGGCAGGCGCCTGCCTTGCTGGGCTGGGAGAGGCTCTCCTGGTTTTCTGCAAGTTTTATCTTTACCCAGGGGAAGGAGTGGGGGAGGGCATGTACTTTCTAAATGACTTGTTTCTGTAGAATTATTCATTTTTCACTTCTCAAAAGAGGTGACAGTACCCAAAAGATGCCAAGGTGATAACAGGGAGGGACAGGGCACCCTGCCCACTTTGAGGAGGTACCTCCCAAAAACACTGAGAAATGACTGAAGGACCCCAAGGAGCGCCGCAGTGGCCCCAGCCCCACGCCAGACTAACAGAGATGAGGTGCTCCGCCCCCACATCAGGCCTATAGTTGGCAGGTGGGGAGGCAAAAATGAAATGGAGTCACCCCAGACGAAAGGATCCTGGTGGAGGCAGACACGGACAAGAAGGGCCACCACAGAGACAGCCTAGGGCACAGGAAGTGGAGACCTACTCCGCCAGGGGTGGGGGGAAATGATGCTATGGTGGACTTGAAAGAATGAATTTTAGCGAGGGGCACCTATGAAGGTGGTCTTCGCAGGAAAAAGCAAAACAACAGTACAGTAAAGGCAGGGAGGGCATGAGTAACTCGAGGCTCGTCCTTCCCATAATTGGAGGCATCTCATGCCCTCACAGAGGAGGCTGATAGAAAGGGTCTGGGGACTGGCCGAAGGCTGGCCTGGCCTACCTCCTCTGGGGGTGCAGATGAGCCCACTTCTGGCCAGTCCCCAGGGGGCTTTGCAGAGTGACAAGATCATAAGACCAGATGGTCCCTCAGCAATGGGGACATGAGAAGGCCCAGCCTGAAGGACACCCCATCAGTGACCCTGGGCACAGAGCCTGGTGGGGTCCGTGAGGGCTGGCCTGATGCTGTCTCTCTCCTGTCTCTTCTGCAGTTGCTCCTGCGGATTGTCAGGGGCCTTTTCAGATGGGCTGCGGGAAGCACCCTACACACAGGGGAGACTCAGCCTTTCCTCATCCCATGACGGGCGAGGACAGTACAGAAGATGCTTTCTTTGAGAACCCCCACACCACACTCCCACCCCGGCAGACATGTACATGTAGAATGGCAATATTTACAGTCGTCCTACTATGCACTATGTTCTGTAGCAAGCACCTCGCACATGGTATTTGATGTCATTGTCATGACAACCACACAGGTTGGTGTTTTCTGCAGATGAAGCATCTGAGGTTTGGTGAGGTGAGTACTTCACTCAGGCCAGACAACCAAGAGGTGTCAGGACTGGAATTTGAACCAGCCTCTTCCACATTCTAAATCTCATGTTCTCTCAAATACTCACAGACGTCTGCTCTGTCCAAAATAGTCCTCTGGGCTCCGTGCCTAAAGCTACAGAAAATGTAGACCAAGGACATCAGACTTGGGACAGAAATATTCTGGGACTTTTTTGGTGGCTAAATGCTCTGGAAGCAGGGAGAAAGTCTAAGATAAAATCTGTTAGGTCAGATAAAATCTGTACTGGGCAGACATCGCCTCTGTTCACAGAACCCAGAGGGAAGGGTGTTCCGGGCAGAGGGTACAGCAAGTGCAAAGGTGTGGAAACTTGAGAGTGGACGCCTGCTCGCTGCGCTGGAGCAGAGCAAGCAAACGAGGGAGGGGTGCTGGAGGGGGCTGAACAGCCTTTCTCTCACACTCTTCCTCTAAATCAAGGTGCTCTCCTGGAAAAGAATTCACTGGTGGCTTCATTCAGAGGTCCTCTGAGGGTAATGAGGCTCAGTGCTGACATGATCATATTTGGGGGGATGTGCCCAAATATCAGAGGGTTGGCATCCCTTCTTCACAAGCCAGCGGGTGGACATTATTGAAGGTGGGGAATGACATGGCCATTCCTGAAGAACTTAGAGCATCTTACTCGCTGTTAATGTGTTTCCAGCAGAATAATGAACAGAAAAATCAGAGTCACATGTATCCTGCAGTTGTGTCAAAGGAAAAGAATAGGAACTTGGAGGTCATTTTACCTATAGGATGAGTAGTACTGCAATTTTTAAGGAGAAATAGGCCTTCGGTTTTAGCACTCCCCTCTTCTGGCATTGAGTTCCTAAAGTGCTTAGAATTTCCAAAGTGATGAGACTGGCAGAGCTGGCTTTTGTTGTGTGAATGAGGGAATTTTGTACTGCACCTGCAGGTGGGGGCTGGTTGCCAGAGGGGTCAACCAAGCATTTAGAGGGTTGGAACTTCAGTCCCATCTCTTGGACTTGCAGAGAGGCAAGAGGGGCTGGACGTTGACTCAGTCACGGACACCCAGTGCTTTAATCAATTGTGCCAAGGTAATGAAGCCACCATCAATACCGAAAGGATGGGGTTCCCAATGCTTCCGGGCTGGTGAGATTCGGGGAAAAATGGGGCCCAAACATCCTTGTCCCTTACCCTCTGCATCTCTTCCATCTGTAGTTGCTAAGTTATATCCTCTTGTAATAAACCAAGAATTGAGCAAGTATAATGTTTCTGAGTTGTGTGAGCCTCTCTAGCAAATTAATTGAATCCTAAGAGGAGGTCATAGGAACTTCTGATCTGTAACTGGTCACAGAAGCACAGGTGACAACTTGGAGATGCAACTGGGGACTAAAAAGGGGAGAGTTCAATCCTGAACCTGTGGGACCTGATGCTTTCTCTGGGTAGATGGTGTCGGTGAATTGTAAGACTCCCAGCTGGTGTCAGAGAATCGCTTGGTGATATGGGAAACACATGTTGACATTGTGTGCAGAAGTATAGACGTGACTGGCATTTTATGGATTTCCACAGTGTGGTGAGGTGTTGATGTAAGTCATTACCACATGTTTACCAAGTTCTTAGTGTGTGTCGGGAGCTAGACCCGCCTCCTGAGGATAAGAGACAAGCTGGGAAGATGTGGCCCCTCATTATTATCAAGCACATAATTGTACCCAGTTCCTTGACTGAGTCATTGCCATGTTCTAGAAAACCTTGGTCTTTTTACCTGCAAAGTGGGGGATATTTTATGAGTGAAGTCAAGAGAGGATAAGAAATAGTTATATAGAATTAGATATATATGGGTGTGTGTGTGTATACACAAAACAACAAATCAAAAACAGTACTTGAGAGGGTAAGATTTGATTTCCAGCTCTGATTATTCCTAAAACAAGACATAGTCTCAGGTCTCCCTGGAGGCGCAGGCGGTTGAATGCCAAACTGTGAAGCTGTCCGCAGCCTCTGCAGCATGGGTTTGATCCCAGCCAGCTGGCGAGGGACCCACATGGCCTGGCAGACCTTTCCTGTCTCGCCCACTGCTCCCCTCAGCAGTGTATTACGTCAGTCTGCCTGTTCTGCTCCCCACTCTGTCTCTGGTGAACCCTCTCAGCCTCCTGTGTCTCTGGCCTGTACCCAGATTCTTGTATAAAAATAAATAAATCTTTAAAAAAAATACAAAGGAAGACTAATCTCTTCTCATGGTCTCCTGGAAAATCTAAGAACATTTAGTTTGGGTCAGAACCTTTGGCCCTAATGTGATGTACAAGTCTGAGGTTGAACTCTGTTCCTTTGTGACAACAGATTTTTCTTTGAGGGCGCAGGGGCCTCTTGCTTTCCTTTCTTATATCTTTCTCTCTTCCTTCTACTAGTTGTGATCAATGTCTATACCACTTTTTAAACCACAGGTTTTTAAATAAGTGGTTCTGTTGGGCGGTTGGGAGGGTGTCTCTTCAGCTCTGAGATTCTGAGGTGATTAGCTTGGAGATTCACAGGCATTTGCTGCCAATTGACGCTTGCAATTGTCTTCTTCCTGGCAAGGGACACTCTCCAGGAGCCCCACACCTGGGCTGCAGAACAGGCTTTGGGTGTTTTTATTTTGAGGCGAGGTCTTCTACAATGGCCATGTCTAGGTAGGCCCAGACCTCTGCAGTGCTGGTTCGATACCTGGCCCCCGGTGAGGGTCCCACATGGCGCGCAGACCTCTCCTGCCTCACCCGCTGCTCCCCTCAGCAGTGTCTTCGGTCCGTCTGCCTGTTCTGCTCTCTGCTCTGTCTCTGGTGAATTCTCTCACCCTCCTGCACTTCTGACCTATACTCTAGTTCTTGTATAAATGAATAAATAAATCTTTTTTTTTAAAAAGACAGGTGGAGTCAAAGAGGAAAGTTTGAGGGAGAGAAACTATGGGGACTAATCCTTGAGCTTGCATGAAGTCAACTCTTCAAGAAGCTCTATGTGTTTCCTCACCTGCACTGGGGATGATACATTCAAAACATCTTGGTACAAAGAGATGTTCCATAAATGGAATTTATTAGTATTATTATTTATACTTTCCAAGATTGTTAGATCCATTGGTTAATTAAATAAGGATGCATTCCCTGTGTTCAACCCAAGCCCATGGGGTGTAAGATTATGGGCAGAAAGTCACTGTGTCAAGTCACACATTGATGTCATCACTTTACTGACAACCCAGTAGGACTTGAATTTTGAATATACTTGAGTATAGTCCTGACACACATAGGTCATCCATTAGCCTAAGTCTCAAGGCTGAGGAAATCTCCTTGGCATAGTCCCTTTATCTTTCACCTGATTCTCATTTCCCAACAATGGTGATGGCATTGACTGACCTCCCAGCCTGTTCTCACTTTTGCTTTCATCTGAGTCCCCAACCTAGCTAACCACTCCAAAGCACTAACCCCTTATCCATATACCAACTGTGTAGTCAGGATAGGCTAGGGAGCCCCCAACATCTCAGATGCTTAAAATAGCAAAGATTTATTTTTCTCATATTACAAATGATGGTGGGGTCCCTCTGCCCTATGAAGATCCATGCTAAAGATGCAGCCTCACCTTGACTGCAGTAGGGGGTCACCATACCCACCCTGGAGACTGGGCACTGGAGAGTGAAGCACTGGGAGTAAGCTCCACCAGCCTGGGAAAGACTTACCCTGTTTCTGCTCACAACTTACTGTTTACAATAAGGACACCACGAAGTACATGAAGATGTGAGCTCTGTGTGTGTGTGTGTGTGTGTGTGTGTGTGTGTGTTTGTATTAGGGGACATGAGCAGAGTGAATGGGTCCATAAATGGGGGAGCATTCCCAAACAAGATTTAGGAAAGCTCCTTGGCATGTTATTGTGGGCTTGTCCTTGAAGAGGAGGAGGGGCGTGGAGGAGTTTCCTAAGTGACAGGTTATATGTTTTCACCAAGCCTGGTCAAATGAGGATGATGGGGTGGGGAATCCCCTCCTTATGTTCTCAATGCTTTGCAGCATGGGTGGGGGGTGCCCTTCTTCTCTTGGTTACCCAGCTCCTGACACTTTACTGGGTCTCCCCTCCATGCCCATGGAGGCACATCCTCTCCAGGGGAGGGGTGGCAAAGTCTCATCTAACATCTTTATGGCCGTTTGGACCCAAATGGCAATTCTCATGAAGAAGAGAGTGCCCTTCTGAAATCGCCATGCCCATTATGGCCATGGGTATGGACATGCTCTTCTCAGCACCTGGATTCATGCAGAAATCAGATGCAGCCCACTCAATGCCACCGTGAGTCACTGTGCCCAGACCAGAGTAGGAAAAGCCATGTCAGCACAGTTTCTCCTGACCTGGGAGGTCAAGCACATGGATTTGGAGGAACCCTATGTTCACCCCTGTCTTTTGCCTGCAGCTGCATGATGTTGGGCAAGTTACTTGGCCTCTAGAAGCCTCAAGCTCCTTGAGTTCTGTCAAATGGAACTAAGAATAGGAGTGCTGACCTTGTAGGATTACGGCGAGAGGTCATGCAGACAATGCAAGTGCCCTGTGCAGGAGGAATACGATGCATAGTCAGAATCACTATCCTCTCTTCCCGCTAGGGACCCCCATTTCTATAGAAAAACTAAGCCAAAAGATTTTGCTGCAATAGTCATGGGTTGCTGAAATGTTCAGGACAAAAGAGCAGCAGGGCTGGGAAAATAACTAGGAAAATTATTAGCCTAGCTCTGAGCTGAATGAAGTCAAGCTACACAACAGCCATCACAACAGGGAGCAGCCACGCCTTGTGTCAAGTTCAAAGGAGGACACCCAGCCAGAGGGAGCAGCTTCCTGGGGCAGCCGGACCCCACTCAGGCTCTCTGGTCAGATCTTCCCCACTGAGCACTCACTAGCAGCATAGACCTGGGGAAGCCCCTTCATTCCTTTCAACCTGTTTCTCACCTGATAAAGGGGAATAACAATCGGACACCCCAACCCCTCAGGTCTAGATGCGGGGAGGGAGGTCTACCTTGTTTTCTCCTTGGCTCTAGCCTCGGGTTTGCAGGTGGGTCCTCATGACCGCAGATTTGGCATGCTGTTCCCTCTCTCTTTTTTTTTTTTTTAAAAAAAGATTTATTTATTTATTTATACAAGCACTGGGTACAGTCTGAAGCACGGGAAGGGTGAGAGAATTTACCAGAGGCAGAGCGGGGAACAGAACAGGCAGACTGCTGAAATACACTGCTGAGGGGAGCTGCGGGCATTGCAGGAGAGGTCTGCTGTGCCATGTGGGACCCTCGCTGGCAGCCGGGGATCAAACCGGTGCTGCAGAGGCTGCAGGCAGCTTCGCAGCCCAGTGCTCAACAGCTGCACCACCAGGGGAGGCCCAATGTTCTTCCCTCTCTTGGCAAATGTGGGGGATACAGATGGGGAGGGCTGGGGTCTGAATTATAGCTCCCATCCCAAATGAGCCACCACCCCTAATCTGGGGACGAGGCATGAATAATAGCTTCCTGAGGTTCCTCCTGCAGAAATAAGGTCACTGTGAAGATACGGCCGTTTTGAAACCCCAGTAAACTTCAGGGGCCAGAGCAGAGCACTAATCACTCTGGTTTTAGCTCATCTTCCTTCTCTGTGGCCTGAGACTTCAAGGCCAGGGGCTGCCCCTGCTTCTTAGACTTCCTCTCATGCAAATAGCCCCAGGCAGGGGTGGGGGGTGGCAAACCAAACTGAGAGAAGGAGCAAGCGAAGTGCTGAACTCTACCTCCCAGACCTACTTTCTACTTCTTAGGCCAGAGAAAGATTCTACATTAGCCCCATCCCTGCCCCGGCAAGGAACCGCTCACTTCCATTAAAATCCCAAATCTAGAAGCAGAGGTTGGAGGTGAATCCTGGTCCAAGCATTTCTCGTGAAATCGATGCATCAGCTCCATTGGGAGAAAGACCATGGCTCTGAGGGTTTATGGGTTTGCCAGCAATTCTCTCCTTTTGTCATCATGTGAGTACAGGTTGCAAAGTTCCCTCTACTTAAACGTGGCCTGGCAGGATAAGGGCCTATAGTTGCTGACAGAAACAAAGATGTGGGGACATGGAGCAGCTGGACAGAAGGGCCAGAAAAAGCCCTTGAAAAGCAGGCTCTTTCCCAGCTGGCCTCCCCAGACGGTACCCAGAAAAAGAAGCATCCTAGGGTATGAGTTCTTTGTTGCCCTGAAGGTTACAGGGGTTTGGCTCTCTGCTGACTTGAGTTAAGGGAAAACTGTGGGACCCATTTTTTGAGAACACAAAGCACCACACAGGCCCTGCAGAGAGGAGGAGTTGGCTGAGCGCGGAGCAGGAAGAACAGGCTGAGGACAAGGAGTCCTGGCTCTGTTCTGAATCTGAGAGCTTGAGGTATTCCGTGCCAGGCTTTGGGCCTCAGTTTCCCCCTCTGAAAGCAAGGTGGCTGGAATATACTATCTCTTCTGTCAAGTCACTAGGAGTGGTTTTGCTCTAGTCTCTGGTCTTATGCAAGATGACTTGCTTCTGGGAAAACCTCTGGTCCAGATGCAGTGCTTTCTGGCCCCACCGTTTACCAGGAAATAAGGGAGAAGGCTGGAGAAGCTCCTCTGCCCTGGCTTGCGTGCGCTGATGCGTAGGTTGGAAGGACACCCACAATCCTGTGGCAGTTTTCTGGGTGGTGGTATGGTTCGGGAGGCTGCCCACTCTGAGGGGCGTGGGGGGTCGGGCTGATGGGGTCAAGGCCTGGGAGTGGGAATCACCAGCCAGGGGACAAGGGCTCTTTTTCTCAATTATAGAAAGGGGAGGGCAGACCTCAGAGGCCCAAAGCTCCACAGGTTACTGCTGCCAGGCCAAGTCTCCCAACAGATGTAAATATCTTTACATATCTCAGCATGAGCAGGGCCACGCAGTGCAGCTGAACAAGTGCCAGTGACCTTGGCCAAGTCACGTAAGATTTTTGGGAGGGAATGCCTTTAGCTCTAAAAAAACAAACAAACAAACAAACAAAAAAAACCAAAGAGGTTGAGTTGAATTACCTACTCTCTAAAGCTCCCCGATCACTCTAATTGTGTCCATACGAGCAGGCAGTCACAACCGCTGGGTAATTAGAATAAAATGATATCTCTGAACGCTCAGTTGCTTATTCTCTCTCCCAATCCACAGGCGTGCTGATATTGATAAAGACTGATTGTTAAGCCTGCCAGAGAATTATCGATCCACATCTCTAGCTCCACGGTAGGTGCCTTGTTCAGGGTCCGACTTGGGACTAAGTGTTTTCCTTCAAATGTATGACAAGTAGGGGAGGGAGAAGCTTGATGAGAGACCCAGAGAAATAAAGGACACCAGCAGCAGCAGAGGGGATGAGGAGAAAGCTGCTGTTGTCTAGAGCTGATGGAAAAAATCAGGGCGCCACCCCACCTTCCTTCTGCCCTCCCCACAGACTCGGAGTGAAATGGGGGGTCTGCACAAGATTCGGGACTTTGCCACGTGGAATACGGCCTTCAAATTCTCCAACTAGGTCTGTTCAGTGGAACAAGGGTGTCTTGTTCTGCTGGAGCCCAGCCCATGTGAGCCAATGCCGGAGAAGGGGGTAAATGGGGTGAAAGAGAACCTTGGCGGGGCGTAGCTAGCAGGGGCCCCATCCAGGGCGTCTCTGATGGAAATACTCAGCTTGATGTGGCGTCTCTGGGTTCCTCTGAACACGCTCAGTGAGCAGCACTATCAGTGTTTGAAGGTATTTCTCTACAGCAAACACCAGGCGGGGAAGAGAAAAACCCAAACCACTTCAAGTGCATTTCAATTTTGAAAGTTGCCACATGAAAAGTGCAGAAACCTAAGCCCCCTGGAGTCTGGGCTCGAGAGTAACAGACTCAGGATGGGGAGGGCCGCTTGGCTCCTCTCCCGGAGGCCCCAGGCCTGTGTCTCCACACCTAAGTGCCTCCACTGAGGGGCCGGGGAGCTTTCCTCTGTGCACAGGACGGTATGCTGAGAAGTAGACCGCAGCCTTGCCCCACGGATGCCTGAAGTAGGACAGCTAGTTCCTCTGAGACCCAGCGGCTCCACCCAGCTCTGCACTCTGGGGTTTTGGGTGACCTGGGAAGGGTTACGGCCTTCAGGGAGGACCTCATTCATTCATTCACCCTTCTGCATCCATTCACCCTTTCTTCCAACCACATTCCTCTGATACACCCAGGTAAGGCCTCTAGCCACCCATGGCCCCTTAAAGAGGGGTCCCTGACTACGTTTTCACCCTGGTCTTCTTGTGTCTTCTTTGCTCTTCATTTTAACCCAGTTCTCTTCTCTATTTTGAGAGTCTTCCTTCGCATCCCTGGTCCTTTTCAACTTGGTGTGCCTTTGCCAGCTCCTAACAACTAGTTTTTGTTGATGGACCCTCTGCCAGAGTCTGATCAGAGGCCCTGAATTGAGATGAGAGGATTTTCTTCTTCTCCTTCTGCATGTCATGTTCAAAATGCTTGGGAGTTTTAATTCATAAAATACAAAAGGAAGAAGTATGTTGTAATCAAAACAACATCTCTTTGGACTTATTGGTAGTATAATGCTGCAAAAATTCACCAACACTGGAATTCTTGTTTTGTTTTGTCTTTCATGTGATGTCATTGTTGTTGCTGAGGTCCTAAGCCATGTTAGTGGAGCCCTCAGATAACCCAGCACTGCTCCCTGCTTCTCACTTCCAACCCCACTTGTTGGGCACAGTACACCCCACTGGTTTGTGCAGAGGTCCAAGCATTTATCCAAGCTCTGGGCTTGAATAGTCCTGGAGAGGAAAGACCTGTGACTCAGAGTGCATTTAAAGTGGATGTGAACCTTGTCATTGCAGCCATGCAAACCCCCTTTCTGTTTCCCTCAGGCTTATGAGTTTCCCGAGGCTGCTGTCACAAATCACCATGCACACATGGTGGTTTAGTGCAACACAGATCTGCTATCTTCCAGGTCTGGAAGTCAGAAGTCCCAACTGGGTCTCCTCAGAGTAAAATCAAGGTGTCGATAGGGCTGTGCTTCTTCTGAGGCCACAGGGGTGGGGTGGGGAGGGTCTGTTTCCTGGCCTTTCCCAGCTTCTGAGGCCACCTGCATTCCTTAGGCTGGGCTCCGCCCTCCATCTTCAAGGCCAACAGTGGTGAGTTTAGTTCTTCCTTCAGCATCCCTCTGACCTCCTCCTCTGGCTTTCTCTTCCACTGTAAAGGATCTGTGTGATTACATGGGGCCCACAGAAGTAATCCTGAAATTATCCTAATATAAAGGATAATCCCCTTATTTTAACATCAATAATTAGCTATCTTGGGCCTCCCCGGTGGCGCAGCGGTTGAGCGCTGGGTTGCGAAGCTGCCCGCAGCCTCTGCAGCGCCGGTTCAATCCCCGGCTGCTCCCCGGCCACCAGAGGAGGGTCCCACATGGTGCGCAGACCTCTCCTGCCGCCCGCTGCTCCCCTCAGCAGTGTACTTCGGTCCTTCTGCCTGCTCTGCTCCCCGCTCTGGCTCTGGTGAATTCTCTCACCCTCCCGTGCTTCTGACTGTACCCAGTGCTTGTATAAATAAATAAATAAATCTTAAAAAAAAAAAATAATTAGCTATCTTAATTCCACCTGCAGCCTTAAGTTCCCCCTACTATATGCCAGCATGATCGCAGGTTCTGGGAATTAGCACACAAGCATCTCTGGGGTGTCATCACTCTCTCTGCCATACCTGGACATCTCCAGGGTTCAGAGGGGCTGTACGTACTTTAACTGCTATGGAGGGCATGCTGGCATCCCCTCAAAACCCATAGGTTGAAATCTCCAGCTTTGCTGGTATCAGGAGGTAGGGGCTTTGAGAGTGATTAGGTCATGAGGGTGAGTGGGGTTAGTGAGATCCCAGATTCCCCTTCGAGCCTCCTCTACCATGTGAGGGCCCAGCAAGTAGACGCCTGTCTATGAACTGGGAAGTCGGCTCTCAGCAGACACCAAATCTACCCGTAATTCAATCTTGGATGTTCCAGGCTGTGAGAAACAAATGTTTGTTGTTGAAGCCACCCAGTTGATGATATTTTTGTCTTGGTAGCCTGAACGGACTAAGATATCGACTCTGCATTTTTGTTTGCAGGCCAGTCCCCAGCCCCATCCTATCTGCCTTTGACTCTTTGGAAGGAGAAACCAGAAGGCTATGCCTACATCTGTGGGTCACAAGATTCAGAAACAACATTGTCACTGAGTGTCACCAGAGAAGAAAGCAGACTTTTGGTTCACCACCAGAGGTTGGGATTCAGCAAGTTTAAGGGAGGCCTGGGAATCTGCATGTTAACCAGACTCCCAGGGAATTCAAAGGCAAAGCATCTCAGAGCCACACCCTGGAAAGCCCTGCTCTCGAGGGAGCCATTAACAGCACCTGGAAGGTGGGATTCTCAGTTCCTCTTTCTGTTTGTCTGCAGTACAGGGCAGTGGCAGTGCCCCAGGTTGGCAGTCACCACCAGTGAGTGCAGTGCAGGCTGGTGGGAGTGTGTCCTTGAGGGCCCAGAGGTTTGAACTTGAACTGCACAGAATCATCTTGGTGCCATTGAGTCCTTACTCTCTGCCAGATCAAGACCATCAGAGGCTACTCCCCTTCTAAGGCTCAACAGTTCATCTTCACATGGGGGGCCTGACTCTGGGCAGCTCACTGTGCTTTGGTGGGAAGGACAAAGATTTTGGGCTCTGGTAGGGCTTAAATTCAAGTCCAGGAGACCAGCAGCTGTGTGACCTTGAGCACATTGCTTAAGCCCTCTGAGCTACAAAATAATGGCAGCTATATTCTCCCACTGAATTGTAGTCAAGTTTTCTTACCCTAGAATGGGCAAACTTACACTAAAAGTTGTCCTCAATACAGAAAAAAAGAAGTAATAGCCATCGTTACCAAATATTGAGAACTTACTTGACTGTCAGTCTGTGTGAGACTCTTGATTATTCATTGAATACTCAAAACCCTAAAGTGGGAGCGACAGAATAGTGTTGACTTCATAAACACGAGTAAGTGGAAACTGAGGCAGGTGAAATGACTTGCTTAAGCTCACAATCCAAATGAGCAGATTGACTCAGAGGCTGAGTTCAGGGGGTGCCCTTGTAAGCAGATTGTCCTGGACAGCTGAGATTTTAAATATCCTGCTTCACTGTCCATCACAGCATCTGTTCTGCCTTTCTAGCTGGGAAAGATGATCCCTGAACTCACAGCATTTACAGCATCTTGATTTTTCAGCTCCATTTTTGGTGAGTAAAACAGAGAGTAAGAGGGAAACCATGTTGAAGTGCCCCTTCTCTCCTCACCACCCCCCAAAAAATGGAAACAAAGGTCACTGGAAACCTTGTATTGATTGAAAAATAAATTTGAAATGGGCGACATACTCCATGTTGGAATTTTTTGTGCCAGTAAATTCTCTCAGAACAGTGTACATTAAGGGACTTTTTATATAGCAGGTCCTTGACCCTTTAGACTGATCCAAATAAATGTTTGAAGTGGGTCTCCTTGGGACTTGGGGGCCCCACCACAGATTTGTCATCCAAGAAAGGAAGGTTATGAAAGGAGCTAATGTTTACCCAGTGCTCTGCGGCTACCATTTTTCCGTCTTTCTGTCTCTTGAACATTTCCCTGGGGAGAAAGTCTGCATTACACAAGCTGGAGGGAGCTTGGGAAAGCATCAATAAGCACAAATATATGTGTATCATGAAAGAAACTTTTCACGATTTGGAGGGAAATCAAACCAGTCCGTGTTGATTAAGTCTGAGTGGAGGACATGATAGAGACTGACTCGCTCCATCAGCACCCATCAGATGTTGGGAGATCTGGGTCTGGTGCCCTGTCTATACTGTGTGCAGTGACAGCAGTGATGGTGGTGGTGGTGATGATGGCAAAGACAACGAGTGGGGAAAAGTCATCATATTAATTTTCTAGGGGTGTCATAACAAATTACCATGGACTTGGGTGCTAAAAACAAGAAATGCTAATTCTCTCATGGTTCTAGAGACCAGAATGACAACATGTTGGCAGGCCATTTCCCTGTGAAAGTTCTAAGGGACAATTCTTTCTTGTCCCTTCCAGCCTCTAGTGGTTCCTGGGAAACCTTGACTTCCTTGGCTTGTTCATTCCAGTTTCTGCCTGTGTTCACATGGCGTCTACCCTTGGTGTATGTGCGAATCTAAACTTCTCTCCTTAGAGTGGGCCAATGGATTAAAGGCCCACCCTCATCTAGGACGACCTCATTTTAATATCACTAATTACATCCACAAAGATGATTTCCAAATAACGTCACCTTGACAGGTACCAGAGTGGAGGTCAACATATCTTTTCCTCAGGGGGACACAATGCTTCTCTAACAGCGTCTAAAAATGCTTGACATTGGTTGAGTTATTACTTTATGCCAGGTACTGTACCCAACACTTTACAATTATTACAAAGATCCATTTGAAAAACTTGCTTTTATAGGTTATATGCAGTAGACTGTCAACCATTTCAGGTGGTTAGATCCACTGTTATCGAATCTAACCCTCTGCAATTGGGATTTACTCTTACTATTTGCCTCTTCTTACCATGCTCTTACTATTGTATCTACTAAACAGGAGTACCAATATTTGTCAAGGCGATGAAAGGGTGGTGTGTCTTTAGGAATTGTATAGACACTACTGAAATCTACCCCTTTCTCACTGCACGAGTAGGAGGGAGTTACCTAACCCCTCTGAGCTTCAATTTCTCCATCCATAAAATCAGAGACAATTTTTCATGATAAGATTTTTTGTGTATAATTACAACATTCACTCAAATCAATGCTTTGGAGTCTAGAAGAAGCATCTCGTATAGAGTGCCTGGCCTTTAGTATATGCTAGCATGTGATACTGGGAACAGGTCACTTGAAAAACATCTGGTGGTGTAAGAATTTGCTAAGGATGCCCTCCCAGAGCTACTGAATCTTTGGGAGGAACCTGGAAATCTGCATTTTACTGGTTTGCCCACAACCCAGTAATTCCTCCTCTTGCAAATGTAAGAAGATTGTTTTACTAAGTGGATACGAGTTTATTCTTTCAACAGAACATGGCAGTCAAATTAACACTAGATTGAATTGTCCAGTCCATTGCAAGCTCAGATACAGTAGTGAGAAATTTGGGGGGCCAGGTGATAGCTATCCATTGCCGTATGGGTAGCTTTAATGGGGACTGTTCAAGGAGAAAGTGAATCTTTAGGTCTGAGGTGTCCCAGGGGCCAGCTAGTGACTTTTCCATTACGTGAATGAAAACAAGTACTGTGGTTAAACAATACATGTTTAAACATCGATTCCATGTTCTTTCCAGAAGTCAGATCCCTGTGCCTTCTTGGTGTGGAGAGGAAAAGAAACATAATCTTTTTCTAAGATTCTTTTTTTCCTTCCTGCAAATTCTCTAGCTTGCTTTTCCATCAAATCATTCCCACACCTAAGCAGTAGGTCTCTCTCGTGTTCAGAACTAAGAGGCCCTTGACTTTAAAACTGAGATTGTGGGAGGGAGAAGACTGCTTGAATACCTCGTTTACGTGTCTGAAAGCACAAGAGCTGTTTATAGCTTCATTGAGCTGTGGGTTCGGGGTTTCGTGGGTAGAAGGGACTAGCAGTTTCGAAGACCCGGCCTAGTTCTCCGTGTGTGTGACGTGAGCACTCAGGAAGTCTGGGGAGCTGCTCAGAAAAGGACCCACCCTCCAGTGGGCCGGGAGCTGACTGTTCCTTGCCTTCCTGCTCAAAGTCTGCCTCCTGGCCTAGCCCTGGACTTTGGGCACTGAAGGCACTGCCTGTAGAAATGTTATTAAAATGTTAAATAGTGTGGCCTGATGGAGAGTGGGTGGCAGAGAATGGAGGACAGGAGATCTTTGAGTTCCAGCAGGAAGAACATGGAGTGTGGATTCCAGCATCACCTCCCAAACAGATGTATGTCTCCTATTTTCTTTTTTTTAAAAGATTATTTATTTATTTATACAAGCACTGGGTACAGTCAGAAGCGCAGGAGGGCGAGAGAATTCACCAGAGCCAGAGCGGGGAGCAGAGCAGGCAGAAGGACCGAAGTACACTGCTGAGGGGAGCAGCGGGTGGCAGGAGAGGTCTGCGAGCCATGTGGGCCCCTCACTGGTGGCCAGGGATCCAACCGGCGCTGCAGAGGCTGCGGGCAGCTTCACAGCCCAGCGCTCAACCGCTGCGCCACCAGGGGAAGCCCTATGTCTCCTATTTTCTGGGGACTATGTTAACACTCCTTCTACAGTGTCCCATTCAATTTCACCTCCCACTCCCTGAGAGCCAGTCCTGTCATTAACATCTTACAGGCCTGAACCAGTCTCTCGGTGGGGTCAGATGACTTCTCCCCATCATGCACACAGAAAATGGTAGAATACTGACCCACCTGCCTGCTCTCTCTCCAGGACGGCAGGCAGTCACCCCTCCACTTTGTTCTGACTGTGCCATGACCTCCCTAGTCCTTGCTGTCCTGGTTGGAAAGTCGGAATGAGAACCCCAGCAAGCCAGGGCCAGGAGGAGAGGGGGCTTTGTGGGACTGTCCTCAGTTATATAAAGGTGAGTGGCTCCCAGTTCCATCTGTATAGTGTGGCTCCCTGACTTTGCTGGACCTTGAGCCCCTGGAGCGCAAAGACCACACCCTGTTCCACCCTGGCCTAAATGCCCCACAAGCCTAGCACCCCTCCGGAGAGTGACTTTCAATTGAGCAAGGTCTCCCTCCCTCTCTCCCTCCCTCTCTCCACCCCTGCCTCCTTCCCTGCTTTCTTTGTTAAACACAACCTGGCTGTTTAGATAACTTCTCCAGAGCCTTGGCAGAGCATTGACAACTTGGGGGGAATTCCAGTTTGTTCCTCAAAGCAATCTAAATTACGCTGATTTGGAGAATGTTATAAATAAGAGGCCTGCCAGGGACACAGTCTGGGGGCAATGCAAGTGCTCTTGCAACTTTGATCTCCAGCCTTGTGGAGAGCTACAGGGCCCAGAGTGGCTCTTCTGGTGATGAGGCAGGCCTGGCGGGGATAAGGAGGCAGGGAGACTGCCAGCCTGATCTGCTGCCCTATTACCAGCAGTGATTTTCAGGTCCCTTATAGAGGGGGAAAAAAGTACATTTAGGAAAAGACAGGAAAGGTTAAGCTGGCTACACTGCTGCTTAATCATTTTGTAGCAGAAGGCAGTCCACAAATAGGAGTCTTGGATAAACTTAGTTTCATGTCAACAAAGGAAGAATAAAAGTCTAGGGCAGGCTCACCCCGAGTTTTATGGGAATGGGCCAGGACTAGAGCCAGAGGCCAAGTCTGCAACGATACAAATTTGTTTAAAATAAAAAAAAAAACAACAACAGCTATTCTCCTCCTTTGACAAACAGAAGTTCAAAATACTTTGGGGCATCAGGTTTATCTTTAAATGTTTTAGAGAGGCTGGAGTTCTGCACCCACACCTGGAAGCACTGGAACTGGCTTGGGGCGCTCTCCCCACCCAAGGCTCTTTCTTCCACTAAAATGTGCCTTCTGCGTATGTGTCAGACTGGCTTCCTGGGGATTCTGGAACAAACTACTGTTACAGAGAGGAAGCTCCATAAACAGGGGAGGCTCATGTTCCCTGCCCCACCTAGTGCTGAGTGGAGCTGAGCAGTGAGGGGAAGCGAGAGAGGACTTGGAGAGGGTGACTTGGGGGACTCACTAAAGTGAGACTGTAGAGACACTGGCTGACAATGGCAGCTTTTATCTGGATTTGCATTTTAAATTTGCTCCTTTAAAATACAGGGGTTGGGGGAATTTTTTTTTGTGTGTGTGGGTTCAATTTCTTTTTTCTTTTCTTTACTTATTTTATTTTATATATTCTTTAATCATTTTGCATTTTTGTACAATGTATGCATTTGCACCTTGGGGGAATTTCGGTGATTGAGTAAGGCAGAGGTAAACTATGGGTAGTAACTGTGGTGTCATATAAATTTTCAAATAAATTACCCAAACCCAGAAATAGAACTAATGAACAGGAAGTCCCTATCTGTGAGTGAGCTTCGAACACAGTAGGGAGACACAGCACGAGGGTCCCCCCAGGCAGCCAGGAACACACCTTCATGATTGGCAAGGCAGCTAGAAAGAGCAGACAACTACAATAGGAGTAATTCATGAGAACAAGCACAATGCATTTGAAAGACAGGAGAGATGAGCATTCTCTTGAATCAACAAAATACATACATTTTATGGGGGACGCTAAGGAGCCTGGTGATTCTTGAGGTGGTTTTGAGGGGTCGGAGGTATGGTGTGATGGGGATGAGGTGTTCAGATTTAACTGTCAATCTGGCTGGGCACCCAGCCCTCAGTGCTTATAGCTCTCAGCCACCCCTTCTGAGAATCACCCTTGACCTTCAGAAGCCTTCACATCTAAAAATGAGCGGTGATGCCCTGCATGGGGGACAACCTGGTGTTACTGATTGACTGATGTGGGGTAAGAATTCCAGAGTCCCTGGGGGGTGAGGTTGAGACTAGGTTATACATGGTTTAAAGATTCTAAGAAATGTGTCTTAGTGCGGTGGTCATGGAGTGTACTTACACACACCGAGACAGCACAGGCTCCTCCACACCTGACTTGTACCCTGGTACCACCTATACTATATTCAGTCCATCTTGAACTGTAAACTTAACTGTAAACTTCAGCTGAGTCCACATCTCTGGGCAGCTCCTTGCCTGCCCTATTCTGCTTCTCATGCTTTTTAAGAACCAGGATGAAAATGCATACAAATTACACTGCTGTTGGGAGTGCAAACTGGTCCAACCACTATGGAGAGCTGTATGGAGATTCCTTAACCTACTAAAGATAGAGCTTCCATATGATCCAGCAATTCCACTCCTAGGTATTTACCCAAAGGACACAGAAACATTAATTCAAAAGGGCACCTGCACCCCTATGTTTATAGCAGCACTATTTACAATAGCTAAGCTTTGGAAACAACCCAAAGGCCCAAAAATAGATGACTGGATCAAGAAGATGTGGTACATATACACCATGGAATATTACTCAGCAATCAAAAAAGATAAACTCATGCCATTTGCAGCAACATGGACGGAGCTGGAAGGGATCATGTTCTGGGAAATAAGCCAGAAAGAAAAAAAAATACTGGATGGTCTCACTCATAGCAGGAATCTAGAAAACCTAAATAAGGGACCAGGAAAAAGATTAACTATAATAAAGAAAAAATCAAAATCAATAAGTAATTATAAACCAGAGATACACTATGGGGGGCAGGGAGAGGAGGGATTGGGGTCAAAATAAGGGGGGTGCAATTGTATGGGGAATATAAAAAAATCTAAAAAAAATGTATAAAATTAAAAATAAAGGAAAAAAAAAGAATGACTATTAAAAATGATGGGCAAGTCCTGGAGGAAAAAAAAGAATCCCCACTTTTAAGACTGGACTCCGATGCTGATTTTTTATCAGTTCCCTCTGGAGTATTCAACTTCTCCTTCCCTGGATGCTTTGCCACATCAATCCAAGGTTCAGCACCCTGGCTGTAATGGGTGCCACATGTGGCTCCCGAGTCATCATGATAGGGCACAAAAAGAAGGCTGAGGAAGGAGGGAGAGCAGAAGTAAGGCAGGAAGTAAGGCATCAGAGCAGAGAGGGGAAGAGAAGGCAATTAGCAGAGCCTGAATGATCATCCAGAGGTGACTCAAAGGATAAACTGGAAGCTGGGAGACTGGACGGGGTAGGCACACGTTTACAGGGGTCCTCACATCACATCATTTTATTCAATGTCATTTGTTATAACATTTATGAGGGAAATGATGATATGCATTCCTGACCAGGGCACTGTCTCCATGTTGTTCTCCTGTCTGCACAGAATTTTCCGGGGACTCCAATTTCCACACACACCCCAGGGATGTGTATGTGAGGTTCAGTGACATGTCTCAGAGGCCCAGCAGAGTGAGTGTGAGTATGCACATGGGTGTGAGTGCTCCCTGTGGTGGAGGGCGTCCTGTTCAGTGTGGGTCCCGCCTTGACCCTGAGCTGCCTGGAGAGATGCCAGCCACCTCCTGTGACCCTAAACTGGAATAAGTGGGTCGAAAACAAATGAATGGATGCATGAATTAATACAAATGCGTATTTAATACGTGCAATGGTTTGAGTCTCACTTAGAAGTTTGGTGATGTTCCTGTGGCCAGGAATGTGCCATAAGGAACTTATCTCTTGGTTATATCAAATCACCCTATGGTAAAATTGGTTTTATTATATGTTGTTTCACTCAAAGCAGAAGTTTTGCAGAGTTCAAGAAGCTGTAGATGTTGTTAAGTGAGGACTTACTGTGGTCAAATACTTAAAGGAAAATGAAGGGCAAAGAGTGAGGATTACGTTGCAGCTAATCCTAAAGTAAAGAGGAGTGATGAGAAATTGAGATGAAAGGAAACCCCTGAACAGAGTTAGAAAATATAATCCATGGTTTAATAAAAGTGGTTGGAAATTATAACAAATAAAGAGAGAGCTGCGGGGTACTTAATATCAAAACCTTAAGATGAACAATGCTTTGTAAGTTTGTCGTGTTCTCGAAAAGTTGTTGCGTCACTTGTTTGTATATCAAATCTCATCTTAAGCACATTAAGAGAGTTCACTCTTAGAGGAAATTTCCTAGGGAAGGCCACTGTCTCCCACTCACCCAAGGCACACTCTTCCATCTCGTATTTATAACAGAGCCTTGCCACCGAGGGCCTGATGTGCTGTCTCGTCCTCTTGGATAAGGAACATGTCAACAGGGGTTCTGGTGACTGGCACCTCATGGTAAAAAGTAAAAATGGCAAAGCCACCAAATGGAATACTGACATAAAGACAGTGCAATAGAAAAAGTGATAACTCCTTCGCCTGCACTCTAGAAAGCTCACTGGGAGAGACAAAAAAGCCACCAAATGAGAATCAGAAAGTCTGTGCCTAAATCTAGGGCATCAGTGGTTTCTAACTAGGAAGGAGACTCATGGTGGAATCTCCTACATTACCTTGTCCAGGCCTGGGGGAAGATACCCCAAGTTGCTTGGGAGAGAGGCTCATAAAACTGATAGAAGCTTGGGGCACTGATTTCTCTTTCAACCTTGAGATCATAGACACAGTCAGGGTACAGTGACTAGGTGGTACAGCATCCGTTTCTAGGCCAGTCGTGCTTCCGACTGACAAAAGCAAAATATTAATATTATTTTAATTTATCAATTTTTTAATTAAAATTTTTTCTCATATCACTGTAGTCCCCATAGTTTTCCCACCACCGTATCATCTGTGAACCATCACCATGTTCCCTTGTGTTCATCGCTCCCCTTTTTTGCGCCCCCTCATACCTCCTCCTTTGCTGTTGCCTCAGTTCTATGGTTGGCTTGCTAGTTTTGACTTTTTTTGACCTTTCACTTGGTTTTTCTATATTCACATAATAAATGAGATGCCACCATCAAAGAGCAAGAGCCACTTGAACTAAGCAGGGGTTTTGCAACTGGGAGTCCTAGGAACCAAATATTTGTAATTGGCTCCAAAACCAGGAGTTCCCCAAAGGTCATGGGAACTGTGAGATCACCCCCTTTAACCTTTGATGTTAGTGAGGAGCTCAAGTGCAAGTTCTCAAATTACTCAGTATCAGTTTGTCACCTAATCTTTCCTATCAAAACTTTAAGCAGATCTCTTTACTTTCTTTTTAGTTCCATAAATAGCACTAGCAGATGGTTTTCTTTGGGATTGCACTGAACCACCTGGTACAGGGCTTTCTCTTCTCAAGGGAACGATTATGGGTACAAAACCACAAAGTTTTTCTCAGGGTAGATGTGGGGCTGTCGGGTATGCTCACTTATTAATTCAAAGATTCCTGCTTGAATTGGTTTCACTGAGGCACCAGTAAAATCCAGTCAATTTCCCACGACAGCAAAAATAACAAGTGAAGTCACACCCACGTAAGTAAACCTACGCATGCCAAGGGCCTATTGTACCAGATTCTGAGCTCCTTGAGGATAGAGAGCAGGGATTGTTTCTGAGTCATCTCTCTATCTTTGTTAGTCAGTATAGTCATCGTGATTTATTGTGAATGAGTACATAGATGGATGGAGAGATAGATTATGAATGAATGGGTAAAAGGTGGATGATGGATGGATGGGTGAATGAATGGGTGGATGGATGAACGGGTGGGTCGATGGAAATAGCTGGATAGATGAATGGGTGGATGGATAGAGGATGGATGGATGGATGGATGGATGGATGGATGGATGGATGGATGGGTGGATGAGTGGATGAGTTGATGGGTGGATGGGTGGATGGATGAGTTGATGGGTGGATGGATGCAAGGGTGATGACAGGAAGGGAGGGTGGGTGGACAGAAAGGCTTTATGTAAGACAGTGACTAGTAATGTCATAATATATTAGACATAAGAGACTTTCTCACAGTAAATAATAAGTATATATATATATATATATATATATATAGTAAGATTCATTTATTTATTTATACATGCACTGGGTACAGTCAGAGGCATGGGAGGGTGAGAGAATTCACCAGAGCCAGAGCGGGGAGCAGAACAGGCAGAGTGAGGAAGTACACTGCTGAGGGGAGCAGCGGGAGTGGCAGGCAAAGTCTGCGCACCATGTGGGACCCTCGCCTGGTGGCCGGGGATCGAACCAGCGCTGAAGTCTGCGCACCATGTGGGACCCTCGCCTGGTGGCCGGGGATCGAACCAGCCGGGGATCGAACCTCGCCTGGTGGCCGGGGATCGAACCAGCTTCGCAACCCAGCGCTCAACTGCTGAGCCACTGGGGAAAGCCCCATAATAAGTACATTTCAAAGATGGAGCAGCTTGGTCAAAAGCTTGTAGCATATTCTTTCCCAGGGCTCTTTGGAATTGGTAAAAAGTTTCCTTTCTCTGGAGTAGTGTAAGAATATAACTGTATGTTTTAAAAAGACCTCAAAAACTTAACATTTAGCTCCAAAGTATTACATACACCTCTTTTAGTTTATTAATATGTTTTTCCAATCACTAAAGGAAACACAAACTTTTTAAAAAGAGTTTTAAAATGTCTGTTGAGAAAACATTTTACAAATCTTTGAAGCTATGTCACAAAAAATCTTAGGTAGTTTCTGAAAGGCATCCAAATATGGTAATAGGCCATGACCAATTGCTCAGCAATCATTATTGACTTAGGGTTAGATCTGGCAAAGGAACTAATATTCTGAAAATGAAAGTGACTTGAGAGCCAAGCCCAGGCTACACCGAACTTTCAGACTCCCTGCCTTGGACACTCACACTGTTTTTGGAAGGCTTGGGCAAACGCACTGAAATCAGGTTGTTTTACCCTATCACCCAAAAAGAAGTGTCGGTTTCTCCACATAGGGGTGGCTGGAGGAGTGGCTATCCCTCTGCCTAGCTTCCATTTATATGAACAAATAATTTACCCCCCCGCAAAAGAGCACAAAGATAGTGGTGTAGGCAGAGGGAGGGTCTTTTTAGTATCAATGAACCCTAACAATATTGCTCAATTACAAATTATTTGGACAGAATTAATCTCCAGATACTATTGGCAAACATGGGCATTAAGTGGTAATTAACAGGGCATCACCGACCCCTCAGCAATCTTTGAATCCATGTACAAAAGTTAATCATACCACAGCAAGCCACCCTCATCCCTAGGGACCCAGGCAAAGCTCCCTTCATTTTGCAAGATCTGGGTATGAAAAGGACTTTTAGGTTCCCCTTCTTTCCTCAATACACATTTTTGCAGCATGGAAAAATAAAGGGTATGGACCACTTCCTAATGTGTAAGGTCCAAAGGGAAATAGCAAACCCACTCTGCAGGGTCACCCCTTAGAGGATACCATCAGGTAACTGACCACGTGAGCAGAACTTCAGGTTTTGAGAGATTGGCCAAAAACCTTCCATCTGGCTCAGAACTGTTCTCTAACTGATAGGGTAGGGACCTCGCTGGTGGTGCAGGGGGTTAAGTGTCAGCACTATGAAGCAATCTGCAGCTATTGCAGCACAAGTTCGAACCCTGGCCAGGGAGCTACCCACATGGCACAGCAGACCTCTCCTGTCTTGCCCATTGCTCCCCTCAGCAGTGTATTTCAGTAGATTCCCCTGTTCTGCTCCCCACTCTTTCTCTTTGATCCTCTCACCCCTCACCTCTGACCTGTACCCCAGTTCTTGTATGCATAAATAAACCTTTAAAAAATAATAAATAAATGAAAGGACTGAACATGATCCCTTCTAGCTCCATCCATGTTGCTGCAAACTGCATGTGTTTATCTTTTTGATTGCTGAGTAATATTCCATTGTGTATATGTACCACATCTTGATCCAGTCATCTATTTTTGGGTATTTGCGTTGTTTCCATAGCTTATCTATTGTAAATAGTGCTTCTATAAAAGGGATCATGCTCTGAGAAATAAGTCAGAAAGAAAAAGAAAAATACTTGTGGATTCACTCATAGCAGGAATTTAGAAAACCTAAATAAGGGACCAGGAAAAAGACTAATACAAAGTGAAAATCAAAATCAACAAGCTTCTATAAACCAGAGACACACTACAGGGCGGGTGGGCGGGGAGAGGAAGGATTAGGGTCAAAATTAAGGGGGTGTGCAATTGTATGGGGAATATAACCAAAATGAAAATGCATACATTGTGCAAAAATGAAAAATGATGTAAGAATTATATAAAATAAAATATTAAAAAAAATAAAGCACAGAAAGGTTAAGTAAGGTGTTTTATGTCATTCCAATAGTAGATAGGAGAGCTGGAATTTGAAATCAGGCCACCTGTCTCTAGATTTTGTGCACCCCACCATTGTATTGCAATGATCCTCACTTAAGTTTATCAATAACCATTGAAGCAGGTACTATTTTTGCCTCACATTTTACTCTAAGGCTCAGAGACTTTAGGTTACTTTCCTAAAGTCATAGGTGATGGTAAATCACATGTGACTTGTTGAACCAGTTTTGTATGACTCCATGTTGATGGCCTGTAACTACTTCACTCTTTTAGTAGTTTGGTGCTGTTTTTGATATATGTGCATGCAACCTGTACAATTGGTTATTTAATAAAGCCATTTTAATGAAGCTAAAAAAATAAAATAATACATGTAAGGGCACCAGGGGCAAGAGCGGGGTCCTCTCCAGATCTGCAGAAGAACCTCAATGCTTTATCCACATATTGACAATAAACATAATAATTGCAATAACAGAATTATCATAACCATAACAGGTTAATCATAAAAACGGGGGTTGGACCTTAAGAAAGGTTGGGAAGTTGTTTTAAACCACGCAAGTCTGCTGTCATGGCAAAATGTCAAACTTTCCACTTGAACTTCCATTTTTCCAAGCTTGAACATTTTGCTTCGTGGGGAATCTTGGCACTACGAGGACTCAACAAACTTCACACACGCACCCTCTCTTCTCTGCCCATTTCTCCACTCTCACCTGGACTCATTAAAAATACAGACCTCTAGGTTCAGCCAGACTGAAAATCAGCTCTCCCCAGCCAACAGCCCAGGCCTGGATTTCCACTGAGGCTCGCTTTACAGACTGCAGATTTATGTGGTAAAAATAGAAACTCGCGGCATCACATGTATATGCAAATTTGCCAACCAAACTCAGCGCTGAAAATAGTTATTTACTATTTGGCTTGCATATTGGCCCAGAAAGCTCTCTATACCTATTTCATGCTCATTTAAATTCTTTAAGAGTTCCTGACCCATTTAAATTCCTTGAGGGATGCCTGGCTTCACATGGGCATTTGTCTGCAGTTTTTAAAGTAATACCACCTGCCACTGCAGATTGGAATCAGGAGGGAAATAACGGCCCCCAGTTTCTTTTCTTTTTTTTTTTAAGATTTATTTATTTATACATACAAGAACTGGGGTGTACAAGAGGTGGGGAGGGGGTGAGAGGATTCACCAGAGAGAGTGGGGAGCAGAACAGGCAAATCTACTGAAATACACTGCTGAGGGGTGCAGCAGGAGAGACAGGAGAGGTCTGCTGCACCATGTGGATTGCTCCCTGGCTGGCCAGGGATCGAACTAGTGCTGCAGTGGCTGGCAATAGCTTGACAGCACTGTCTTTAACCTCTGCGCCAACAGGGAGACCCAAGGCCCCCAGGTTCTTGAGGTCCATTCTGGACACTGCTCAGCCAGGGGCTGCTTTGAACCTAGAATCAAGGTTCCATTAGGTATCTTGAGATTGCTTAAGGACAGAGTAGCAGCGTTCTTAAGTTACACACTTGAAATTTTGGAGAGCAAGCAGTTTATCTGAAAGGATGATCATTGCACACCCCTATCAGAGTCACATGTGCTTGTGAAAAATGCAAGCTTCTGGTTCCTCCCCATACTCATGGAATTAGAATTTCTGGAATGGGACTGTGGGTAGAGTTGGCTTTCTGCAGAAGTCTGATGTCTCCCAAGGGCCAAGAAACCATCCCAAAACCTATAAAGGTGTCTCCAAGGAGGCTGGAGTCCCGGCAAGGCCAGATGGCACCAAGTAGGGAACTGACATCTAGATAAACAGGGATGGTGAAAGGGGAAGCCAAGAAGAGCCACAAAATCCATGAGAAACCCCTCTGGTTCTCCTCTGCTAGAGAAGGAAGCAAGTTTACCTGATTTTGAAAAGACCACTTCCCCTTCTATTGGAATACACCCAAGCAGACTCACCTCAGCTCCTACAGATGCATAGGCTGCTCACAGCTGCCCTCAGATGCACCCCATTCCTCATACACCAAACACCCGCACCACATAAGTCCCCAAAGGCCCCTCCGTTCCTACAGAGTCATAGCCACATGCTCCCACTCGAACCCAGATCACAGCTCTCTGGTGAAAGAGGTCTTTGAAACCCATGCAAAGATGAAGACAGAAGTGAGCATTCCCTCTGTGTGATGTCAGCAGGCTGCTGCTCAGAGTCCAGGGGCAGGAATACAAAGGAACATTCCAGAAGCTAGTGTGTCGCCCTCTGTGACTCTGCCTTCCACTTTTGTTTTTTCTACAGCGACAACAGAAATCTGTGAAATGACTGAGGGCGGTTAATTAAGCATTGCAGCCCATATTCCACTGCAGTTTCAATTGGATCTGGTGTTCTCTTTCACTTCCTGTTATGCAGGATTGCGGCGGGCTGTTAGACACCTGCCAGCCTCCAGGCCCAGCTGCCGCTTGCTCACAGCCGGGGCAGGGAGGAAGCACTCGGGACCCTGGCCTTCAGAGGGTCTCCCTCTGCGAAGCAGCCCCTTCCGGCTGCAGTGGGGGCCATTGGACACAGCTGAAGTGAGTCCATGCTGGAGGCTGAAACACCAGCAGCTGGCAGTGAAGACCTGGGTCTATTGTGAGGGGGTGGCAGGAGGCCAACTGCTTTCCCCCAAACTCCCAGGCCCCAAGTCCTGCCACGACCTATGTGTAATTAAACCTTGGGCATCTGTGCAGGTCAGAATCACATGGTGTTCTTTTGTGAATCTGGCTCCCTGAACACGGGAACTGTGTGCAGAGGTGTTCACTCAGTGGCTCGCCCATTGACTCACTCATTCATTCAGTCAGTCAGTCACTTTATGAAAACCTCCTATGGGTGAGCCTCCCTGTACCAGACAGCCAAACAAAAAGATAAGACACAATTTTTATCTTAACGATACTGACACTCCTAATTATAGTTCTGATTTACAGAGTACCCATTATGTGTCAAATAATTTCTCAATGAGATTCGGTCCTTTTATTCAAGGAAATCACTTCGAATTTAATGGGGAGATTTCACCCCATTTGTTATTATTCAGTTTTTCAAGGAAAGCAGAGAGGCACCTGGGGACAGAGAGGGGGAGGGAGAGTCAAGGAGAGCTTTCTCAGGCTGAAGATGGCTGCAAACCCGCCTACACTTCTGCCATCAGGAAGGGGTTCTGTGCACCCTCCCTTGGTTGGATTAACCTGCTTCACCTGATAGTCTCTGGCAGTGGCGAGTCCTCTGCTAGCTCTGACCTTTCCAGAGGTGGCTTCTGCTTGCTTTCCTTAGGAGGTGGTCTGAGAGTGACTTTTGTGGGATGGAGGAGGGGCAGGAGATCCAGAAAATCTCTATGAGGTTCAACTGTCAAGTTCCAGAGAATGGCTGGCTAAAGGTGGGGCGGGGGAAGTTGGGGATGACATGCAGGTGTCTGGCTTAGGGGACTGGTTTGCTACCTGCTGTGAACGAGGACAAGGAAGGAGCAGGTTTTTGGAGTTGAAAGGTAGATGTGCAGAGTAACCGATTAAAGCAAACATCTCTAGATCATTCTGGGACCTCTGCCTAGTTCAAGGCAGCAGACAGTGAATGAGGGCTATGATAGTCACGTGATCATCAGCTGAGGCCCTCCTCCGAGGACTGTGGTTTGCCTAACACTGTGCAAAGAAGTGTATGTGCAGTGCCTGGACCCATATCAGGGATGTGGAGATTGAGGCTTAAGAGCTGTCAGACATTCTTCAAGCTGTCACAACCTGCAGTGCCAGGGCTGGAGTTTGCTCCCTCTGGCCAGCTGCCCCATCTTGGATACTAGTTTCTAAGTCCTCTTAAAATCCCAAACCTGAGCCCCTCAAGGGAAGCAACTTCCAATGAGATAAAAATTATCTGGGGGCAGCTGAGACTAGCGGGCAGAGGATGCAGACAAGGCCTGGCTCTTATCTGGTAAGAGATAGCGGCGATCTTTACATATTAATTTCCCTGAAATCATTAGGGCTCAGTTGCACAATTATCTTTCCCCAGGACTTGTTACATGGGTCATTGAATCAGTGTCCAAGATGGGAGAAACCTTTTCTTTCTGAATAGCCTTTGGGTTCAGGGAGGCAGTGCCAATCTGAGGCGCAGAGTCATCGTTTTAGAGAGAGGTTATCCAGGCAGAGTGGAGTTTTTGTCCAGGTGTGGATAACTCAGTGCTTATGTGCGGCTGGACCTCCGTGCCATGTGGGTGCAATTTCTTTAATCTAGTGTAAAACAAAAGAATTTTTGGCATAAGGTTTGGGCCGGAGGGCTGGCCAAATGGAGCAGATTGTCTTGTTGGCTTCACACACAAAACAGGTCTGCTTTCAGGCACTCGGTGATATTTCTGTTCCATACTACTGCTTCCAAACCTGCCTCATTCCTTCCCATGGAATCTAGAATCCTGTCCAACTCCTGGAGCTCACTCTGTGTTTCTCAAATTATTGACCTTTAATCACCTACATTAGAATCGCCGGGGCCGGTCTTCCACGAGAGGGCAGCCTGTGTTAAAAATACAGATTCCAGTGTTGCCCTGTGGATGGCCTATCCCAGGCACTGTGGGCAGGGCCCAGGAATCTGAATTTCCACATGCTTCCTCTGGGGTGTATACATGCAAAGACAATTGAGGACCCATGGGAAGAAGCACGCATTGCCTCTTGTAAATACTAGAATCTAGACAAGCCGTGCAGAGAATGCTTTTCCTCATCTTCCGCAGGACCTAGCAAGAAGGGGGCTCATGGACACCTGCCCCCCCACTTTGAGAAACTGGGCATTGTCAGCTTTTGTTCTAAGAAACCCCTTCCCTGCCCTCTCCTCCCCTCCTTTGCTCTGCAAAGCAGAGAACTGTTCCCTGAGGATGACATTTCCGAGCTCCACAGTGGCCAAATGCTTCCTTTTGGACAATGATTTGGACAAGGGGAGGCGTGGCTGGAGATGGGGGTGAGAGAACACCCTGGATTTCTGTCCCCTCCTTCAGATGTCACACTGCTCATTGCCTCGTCTCCATTGTCCAGTACACTCAGATCTCTCCCGCTGCCGCCTGGTTCCCACCTCTGGGCTCGGTCCCAAAAGCAGACACGCCGGGTGGCTGTGTTTTCCTGCATCTGCTAATCTCTGGGCAACCTCACCTTTTCCTTTTTAGCTGTCCTAACACCTTAGAACCAGTTGTTCATATTAAATTTCCTCCTCTATAGCTCCCTAGGGGTGAGTCCTATGCTCCTGACTGTACCCTAACTGATCAGGAACTAACTCAGCAAAAGTCACGTCGTCCCGGTGACCAGCTGCAAGCCCGCCTCTGGTCTGGCCTCCCGAGAGCCAGGCCTGGTGTTGAAAGCTTTATCTCCACGACTTATTCTTTCTAGCATTCATTGGGCACTAGTTAGAGGCAGGCCCCTGGGCTGGCAACACAATGGGAACAAATGGTGGGGCCTGTCCTCATGGGTGTCCTCTTCAGGGAAGTCCCCAGCATAGGTGACGGCCCCCATGCTGCATTGCTGCAGAGAAGTGCTTGTGTGCAGGTGGGCACAGCTGTGGGGATGCATCTATGAAGGCGTGACACCCCCCCACCCTTTCAAATAGATGAGGAAACTGAGGCTTGGAAGGGAAAAGATGACATCACACAGGTGTACGAACCCTCAGAACATCTCCCTTGACAAGAAAGTTCTGGAGTGAGGTTTACATGCAGAAGCTGCGGGTAGTGTGGTGAATTGCACTGGCATCCTGCAAAGACTGTGACCTTATTTGGAAGTAGGGTGTTCAGCACCCAATTAGGTAAGATGAGGTCATGCTGGATTAGGGGGTTGATGCTACATCCAATGACTGTGCCCCATTGAGAACAGAGACGCAGACACACAGGGCAGGATACCACGTGACAGCGGTGGCAGAGACTGTGTGATGCCATGTCAAGCCAGGGAAGGGAGGTAACCAGTGGATGCTGCAAGCAGCAAGCAAGAACACTTCCCTAGAGCCTTCAGGGGTAGCCCAGCCCTGCCCCACCTTGATTCCAGACTTCGGGCCTCCAGGGCTGAGAGAGTACGTTGCATGACTCCACCCAGTCTGTGGGCCTCTGCCGTGGTTGCCTAAGGACACTAACACAAGCAGAAAGAACGAGTCCAGAAGTGTGCACTGCCCATCTCCACACTGAGGTCTCAGGCCTGACGCCCTGCCATGCCAACAAGATCCTGATCACTAGAGGCACTGGCAGCTATGCTCTGTGCTCCCAGACATGCTGCTCCTGGCCAGAAACTGGCCACCAGGCTGCAGATGACCATCTATTCTCCTGACCTTTTTACTTATCCCATTGTTCACGGAGTAGACCGAGTGGTGAATCTTGGTATCTCTGGGAAGGAATTAACGATGCTCTCAAGATTTCATTGGATATAAAACACCAGAACCAAACCAGGTTATACTGTCTCCCTGAGTGGGGGGGGGGGGAGAGGGTAGGGGGGAGAGAGAGAGAGAGAGAGAGAAGCAAGGGGAGTGGCTGCGGGTTTTGTCTTTATCTGAGAATGTGATCAGACAATTTCAGTCTTATGCCCTCCACAGCTGGTAGGTCACTGAGTGGATGGGGCCTCGTGGAGAGATTCTCCCCACAGATTTTCTGTAATAAGATAAGATATGGCAATTGTGCAAGAGGCAGAGGCCCCTAGGGTAATTGAGATTCCTTTGCAATCTACCTGGGGATCTATAGAACCTTCTGCATGCGTGTTCTTAGGTAATTCTGAAGGGACTTGAATTCAGAGACCAAGCAAAATCTCAGCTCCTTTGGAGATAATGTCAGGGTTGCTCTTTGAATGCCAAGAGCTCCTAAGTCACCCAGTCATTCCATGAACTGTTCTGACATCCCTCCCCATAAACTCTGGTATACGCATCCCTCTTCCTTAGGAAAAGGATGGAATTGGGGAACTGTGACAATCACTGTCTTTAGAGATGAACTGTCTTTAAAAGATGCTTCTCTTATCGATGGCACTTGTTTGCTCTTCCTCCACCGTCAGAGAAGTTCTTCACTAAATTTGATCAAGAGTGAACACATGCTCCCTCCAGTCAGCAGCTGAAGGATGGGCACAGGTGCTCTGGAACCCATTCCACTGATAGGATTCTCTCCTATTAGGTAAATAATTTCAATGGCTGTGGTTAAAAACACAGCATGATGGTGGGCTGAAGCTCTCTAAGTCTTCAGTAGCTTCCAATATCTATTGCACTGATCGTAGCTGCCCAGGAATCAACTGCTACCCTCTTACAATGTCTGGACAATGTTGAGGTAGGTGTCGTATCAAGAAAGGATGTCTTACTTAGCCCTTCGTGAATGCTTTTATGCAAATATTCTTCACTGTTGACAGAGGGAATTAGCCTCAGAGAACTTAATAAGGACACACTATCATACTAGATCGAGTAGGTCAAATGCAGGATTATCTAATTCCAAAGGCCTGCTTGTGTCATGGGCCAAGTCTGTCCAGTAGAGAACAACCCTAACCGAGCCAGAGACCGACCCCCATCCAAGCTACACCAGGACATCCAGGCAATTCCAAACCAACTGAAACGCCCCGCTGGCATGCCTGAGATGGAACCAGGGGTGAAGAAGGGATTTCTCAATTTACCCTCCATTTCCTCAGTTCGGCAAAGACACCCAGACACAGTTTAGTCCCCAATAGAGAGTTAAAAGAGAGGAGGTTGCTCTGCAGTAACCTGCTGTAAACCCACGGGGCAAAAGCAATTCTCTCCGAACATACATTGTTTTTTTGGCGGCGGGGGGAGAGGTGTGTTTAAGGGTAAGAAAATCAGTGCAACAGATGTTGGAAGCTACTCAAGATTTACAGAGCTTCAGCCCACTGTCATGCTGTATTTTTAATGACAGCCATTGAAATTTTTTATCTAATAGGAGAGAAGTCTAAGTTAAATGGTTCCTTTCCTTCTTGGGAAAGAAAGGGCCCCTTCCTGGGTAGTGGGGGAGACCATTTCTGGGGAGCTGCCTTTGGGTCAGGCACTGCCCTCAAAGTTCTATGTGCCCTTTTCCTCTGCAATCCCTCTGAAGGAAACCCTGAGTTGGGACAACTGGCTTCCCATTCCCAGATGAGAAACTGAGTCTGCGTTTCTTATTCAAGGTTTTTAGGATAACAAGCAAGCAGTGTTGTGTTCTGCTGCTGCCCTCTGCTCTGTGGTTTTCCTAAAGTCAATACATCACCTCCCTGATTCTGTGCATCGGATCTTCTTTAATACAGCCCTCTACTCATTCAGCCTCTCATTTGGCAAAATCACCTCTCTACATTGGCTCTGATGGCTCTGGAGTAAAAGAAGGTCTAGAGCTGATTCCAGCATTGTCTAACTTGACCTTTCTTAGCCACATCTTTAAAATGAGATAACAGTGAAATCTTCTTAGTGTTGTGGATTAAATAAGTTACTACATGTAAAGGTAAGCACCGAGTAAATATTACTAATCTAATGAATGTGATCAGGAAAAATGTCCAAGGAGGTAGTGAGCTTAAAAGTCCCATACAAGCTTATAGAAGTAATCCATTAAACTATCAGCACCACACACAGGTTTCAGAAGCTTCCCATCACAGCCTATTTACTCCCTGTTTCAAAGACTCAGGACTTATTTTTTTAACTTCCTTGCTCTTTAAGTCCTTTTGACTGCATTAAGGCCTTAATCTGGCCCCTCACTTGCCCTGGGGTCGAGGTAAGCAGAAACCTTAGGACCCCAAATAGCCCTACCGGGCAACCACTGAGATTAATGGGAAACGTGCTGTCATCTTCTCTTCCGCCGTCAGTAATGTTTCCCCCTGAAGTTCAAGGCACTGAGATGGCTCACTTTGCCCTCCTGTATTTGCCTGAGCTTGCAATTCATCTGCTCTCCATGCCCTGCTGCGTGCTCTCTCCTCTGTGCGGGCACATGACTTTGCTTTTTGGAAAAAGCAAAGCCCTTTGCAGAAAACATTTACTCCAGTCTTCCCAGCCTTGCCTGCGGTCAGGCGCTTCACTGCTACCTGGTGACATCCTGTGTCCCACTAAGATCTCTGTCCTCAGGGCCACTTCATGCTCTCAAACAGTCTCTTTTCTGGGGGAATATTTGTGGGGGTGCTGTCTGGACCCTATTAGCGTTCGGGTCATGAAGCCTTGCTCCGTAGTTTAACTCATGGTTGTCACCATATTATACGGCAGCAAAGGAAACTAAATGAGACAACATGAAAATACCTTTGAGGAGGTTTTTTTTTTTGGCAGTTCTTCTAGATCATATTGAAAGCAACCAGCAGTTTCCCACCCAAAGAAAATGAAGAAACTGTGGAAAAGTTTTTCATAGAGGAATGGATTCCATAAGCATTTACCAGTACTGTGCACTACTGTGCACTGAGCATGCTCTTGGGGCAACAGGGATGAATGCAGCATTGCCCAAGCCATAGGGGGGATCACCACGTGTAAGAAAGTCAGACTACACAGGGGAGAAGTGTACTGTGACATCCGTATGAAGGGGAGGTTTCAGAGTCCCTGCCCCACTCAAGGAAGGGTGGAGCTGAGCAGAGGGGAGAAGTTGAAAAAGAAAAAGAAAGACTTTTTCGAAAACATGGAGGAGACACATGGGGCTGAGAGACAAGTGAAGAAGCTGCACTTGCTTCCCAGCCTTGGGCTGGTACCAGGGACTTGGGGGCCATGGAAGGAAATGCTTCTGTGAAAGACTCAGAGACGTGGGTGAGAGGCCCATGGGGAAGCTGGCAAACGGCAGCCTTTATGTTGACTTGTATTTTGATTTTTGCTCCTTCTGTCCCAGATGTGCTGGTTCTCTTCTGCGCCTTTCATACAGGTGTCTGCCAGAAGGTGCCTTAGACTTGTGGAAGGCTTTCAGGTCTCACTCGCCCGGCTTTGCGCCAGCCCTGTTTGGGGATGGATAACTTCGGGTGTTTGGGGATAGGTACCTATAAGGGGATGGGTAACTTCGTGTGTTTAATCTGAAACTATTAAAGATCTAGAGCTGATTCCAGCATTGTCTCATTTGATCTTTTAACTGTATTATTTCTCTTTTCTTCTCTCTATTGCACACTGTCTATACTGCAAACTAATTCTACTAAAAGGTCTTACACACTAAGTATATTTTGTCTTTATGTGGCGGGACCCTTTTAGAACAGGCAGGTTTTGGCATCCCAAGGTCACCCTCATTCTGCTCCCTAACAGTAGCCCCCCCCCCCCCCCCCGCCCCACCCTTGACCACCTTCTGTGGCTGTGCAAACACTGTGGACAAACTGTCGGGATGCTCAGAGCTTTGGCCTGTAAATACAAAGGGAGCATAAAGGGAGCTGCCTTGCAGAGTCTGTGAGCTTCAAATGCCCCAATGCATTTGGAAGAGCGCCTGTCTGGTGGTGAGCACTCAAGCAAGCACGTTCATTATCGGCATTCCATTGTTATCTGGTGGTCTGGGTATGTCATACAGCAGGATAGCTGCGAGTTGAGTTCTTTTATTTATTTATTTATTTATTTATTTATTTATTTGTTTGTTTGTTTGTTTATACATGCACTGGGTACAGTCAGAAGCGCGGGAGGGTGAGAGAATTCACCAGAGCCAGAGTGGGGAGCAGAACAGGCAGAAGGACCGAGGTACACTGCTGAGGGGAGCAGCGGGCGGCAGGAGAGGTCTGCGCGCCATGTGGGACCCTCCTCTGGTGGCCGGGGAGCAGCCGGGGATCGAACCGGGGCCGCAGAGGCCGCGGGCAGCTTCGCAACCCAGCGCTCAACCGGTGCGCCACCGGGGAGGCCCCAGCTGCGAGTTGAGTTCTACAGAGCTGTGAGGTTGTGGTCCTTTGGTTTCTCCTTTTGAAGATGTGTTGGGAAGCAGGGGTCCCCTGGCAGGTTCTGTTACATGGCAACCCCGATATCTTAACAGTTCCATATGCATGTATCTTCTGTGTGGCACTGGGCTACCCTCCAGGATCACCCGGGGAGTCCCACTGATGAAACCCAAAATCTTGAACAGGTTCAGGGATCTTAAGCTTTTTTTTAAAAAAAGATTTATTTTTTATTTATTTAGGCATATAAGAACTGGGGTGTAGGCCAGAGGTGTGTGTGGGGGGGTGGTGGTGGTGAGAGGATTCACTAGAGACAGAGTGGGGAGCAGAACAGGTGGGTCAACTGAAATACACTGCTGAGGGGAGCAGCGGGTAAGCTAGGAGAGGTCTGCTGCGCCATGTGGGTTAGCTCCCTGGCTGGGGATCGAACTCAGGCCACAGTGGCTGACGATAGCTTGATAGCGCTGAAACTTTAACCCCTGTGCCACGAGGGGGCCCAGGGATCTTAAGCTTTAAAACTATATGTGCAGCTGAGATCATGAGCAGCAATGTCATTTGCAGGGTGTACTGCATAAAGAAAATGTGGCCCCCCCTCATTTACAATTATTAAGAATTTTTAATACAGTAAGAGCAGAGCATTAAACCAAGTGCCGGATGCCCTGCTCCGTGCTGAGAACAGTGTTTGGAGAACATTATAGACTCTCTGCCCATGGAGGCTTTTGTCCCCATGGCAGGGAGAGCTGCGTAACTGGTTGATACAATACATGTGGGAAAAGGAGCAACTCTGTGGGGCTGGCTCATGGCTCTCTGTTCTGGATGGCCCTGTTTGCAGGAAGTCAGTTTTTCTGTGGCTCTGTGTGCTAAGTTTTATTGCAGGCCTGCCCACGGGCCTGCATGCACTAGCACTTCCGCTCTGGGGGTTACAGAGGTCTAATCCCAGAGCACAGACTCTGTAAGCCCCTGTGGACAATGTGAAGAATAAGAACCAAATATTTTCTTGCAAACACCAGGTCTAAGGGAGCTTCTGAGGAGGCTGACCCCAGGCAAGGTTTGGAGTTCCAATGACTAACTCTTCAGTGGAGAGACAAGCCAGTCTGGGAGCTGACATCAAGGAAAAGCCAGCTTCAAACAGTTCCCACAAACACCCAAAGCCACCCATCCCCTTGTGGGTAAATGTCCAGCCAAATAGGGTTGGCCCAAAGCAGGGCCTTTGAGGCCTGAAAGCCTGCCTCAAGTGTAAGGCACCTCTGGGGGGGACCCATAGGAAAGGGGCAGAAAGGACTAGGTAAGTCTGGAACAAAAAGAGCAAAATCAAAACACAAGTCAAGATAAAGGCTGCCACTGTCAGCCTCCCCATGGGCTCTCACCCACGTCTCTGAGTCTCTCAAGTGTCTCCTTTCAGGTCCCCTAAGTCCCTAGCACAAGTCCAAGGCCAAGAAGCAAGCACAGCTTCTTCACATGTCTCTACTCCGCATCCTCCTCCAGTCCTCTCCTCCCTTCCAGGCCTCTAGTCATCTTCAGCTTCTCCCTGCTCAGCTCCACCGCTCCTTGGGTGGGGCATGGAACCGGGAACCGCCCTTTCTATGGGTGTCACACTGCTTCACACAGGCCCAGGAGAAGTTGTGTCATGGTGGGAAGAGCAATGCCCAGGTGGGCTGCAGCTCTGACTTTGCCTGGAGGTGGGCAGGCCCCGGAGGCAGCCGGGAGAGTAAGGGGTGGGCTGAACCTTGGTAAAGACAGGGCAGGGGGGATGTGATGGAAGTCAGAACACAATCTGGCAAGGCCTGGCTGGTTTTGGAGGGCTGCAAGGGGACCCTTCGGGGAGGTGCTGCTCAGGAGAGCAAATGAAAACTGTTGTCTCCCAGGAGGTTCCTCTAGGGGACCAGCAGAGAGACCCCAAGGCCAGGAATTGGGTTTCCTCCGCATGACAGGCTGAGCCCCTGAGCCCTCTCCCCACCCGCGCTAGCTCCTGCAGCAGCAGCCCCCACCAGGGCATCCTTGGTGAGGTGCTTGGGGGTGCTGTAGGCCCTGGCTCAGCCCCACTGTGTCTGGCTGTTCAGCATTTATCATTGGCCGCCCTTCTGTGATTGCCATTCTGGAGAAACTAACTTGAGAATTAAGAGCAAATATTTGACTTTTTCCCCTTTTCTCCCTCCCTGCCCTGTCATTTTATGTAGTCCTGTTTAGACTGGATGCTGGTTAATGGGCGACCTTTGCCCTTTGGCTAAAAGCTGTGACCAGGAACTCCCACCTCCCATTAATGAGGGTTTTGTTCAGGATCCGGGAGCCCCTAGCACACAGCTTCTGCTCTGCAAATCCATTGTCCGCCCTGCTTAGAAAAAGAAAACGGAAAAGAAAAACAAACAAAGAAAAAAAAAAAAAAACCCCTACCCTGCTGTTGAATTAAAACAGAAAACTCCAGCCCCTAAGCAGGTTTTAGTCTCTATTAAGACAACAAAAGGTCCTAAATGCCAGGCCAAAGGGGGACAAAGACTTGGGGGGAAGAGGGGTGGCTAAAGAAAGGAGGGGTGTGTCAAGGAAGAAATGGAAATGGGGCAATTAACTTCTTTTTTAAAGAGTTATCTCCGGTGAGTCTGCCCCCCCCTCTGAGTCTGGATGTCCCGAGCATTTTAGAAGCCAAAGGAGAGACTCATCAGTCCTGGCATCCTGCACAGAGACTCAGCATCCCCTGGACCTCCTTGACCTTGATCCTTCCCCTGCCTGCTTCTTGCTGCCCCATCCTAAGTGGACGGCCCAGCTTCCATACCACATGGCCAAAGTTGCTGGCTTTCGTTTTTCTCTCTCCTTTGTCCAAGCTGAGTAAGCCTTTGAAAAGGTTTGATGCTTTTGTTTTATGCTGAAACAGTTTGACTCAGAGCCAAATTTTTTACCCCTCCTAAGAACCAGGGTTCTCATTCTTGTTGTTCACCCAACTTGGACTGTCCATCTCTGTGATTTCTGTGTGGCCATCGCCAGGGCTGGGCAGAAGGGTGGCTTATAAGTTATCCTACCCTCTTCCTCTTCCCCAGCACCTAGGTGAGAGTGTAGCATGGAGGACACGCTCCAAAAATGTCTGGAAGCTTCGAATATTAATAGACACTAGTGATTATTTGTATCATATTAGGCATAATGGCTAATGATTATGCCTGAGCCAGGTCGGTGCGTGGAATAAAAATTTTAAACCGGCCAACACATGGACTTTTGACTATTTGCATGTTAATAGGTTAAAACTTAAAGTCCTTCATCATTCTCCTCTCAAGAACATCCTAGGATTTCTGTGATGTCTAAAAATGATAAAAATAAAATAATGATTCCGTCTTTTTGGAGGAGAGGTTAGATAAACAACAATTTATGTTTTTTTTCCCTCTGAAGAGATTATTCAAAAGTGTATTATAGCATCAATAAAATATTTGTATTAAAAATAAACTACAGGGTCTACTGCAGACTGACAAAATCAAAGTGCTTGTATTTAGGTTTGTTTTTGAGCAGCCCAGAGAGAGGAGAGGAAGGAGGTGAGATGGGAGGCACCCACTCACCAAGGAGGTTCCCTGGGAAAAATAGGAGCTGGGGCTTGACCAGGGAGAGACTCACTGCGGAAGTGGGCTGGGATCTCAGGAGAACTGACCCTTAGGTGCCTGATTTCAAAAGATCCTGTTTTCCCACTGACCCTGGAGAGACAAAAACTCCTGGGAGGACAGGGCGCTGGAGGAATGCCTAGGGCTTAAATGCCCACTGGTCCGGTGTTACAGGGCAATCCCAATGTGAAATGGGTTGGCCTGGCTGTGGGTCCTCACCTGCGCTTAAAAGGGACTTATAATGATACTCAACTACAAAAAGGTTAATAAAGGGGTTTATTTACAAAAAGGGGAAATGAAGAAATGAATAATTCAGGAAGAAAGAGGGAGCACTAAATTGGCGAATGTGTCCTACCAGTTCCGCTGAGCCGAGACCCCCAACAGCATGCTGAAAGCCGGCGAAAAACCAAGGCACGCCCATGGCCCACATGTCTGGTTTTATACCAAGCCTGGCTGCTTAACTCCACCCTCAGTTCCCAGCAACCCTCCCTTCAGTGATAATGACATTATGGGATTTGTAGTCCTTGGTGTTTTGGATTTTTTTGGTCTGGGGTAGGAGTGGGGTCCATAAAATCTGTGTTTGTGGGGTCTCCCTGGTGGTGCAGGGGTTAAAGACACAGAGCTATCAAGGTATGGGCAGCCACTGCAGCATGAGTTCAATCCCCGGCTGGCCAGGGAGCAACCCACATGGCGCAGCAGACATCTCCTCACTTGCCCGCTGCTCCCCTCAGCAGTGCATTCCAGTAGATCTGCCTGTTTTGCTCCCCACTCTCTCTGGTGAATCCTCTCATCCTCCACACCTCTGGTCTACACCCCAGTTATTGTATGCATAAATAAATAAATCTTTTAAAAAAACCTGTGTTTGTGGATTTTGCTCAGGGCATCATTTTCCCCCAATGCAGGGACCACCAGACTTCAAAAAGTGACTCCTCCCTGGCTCATCCTCTCCCCTGTGGGAAGGCAGTGCAAGCCTCTGTGCAAACTGCTTTGGAGGATTCCAGGTAATCCTTAATGGCATGAAATCAGAGCTTGTTTAGGAGTCATTGTTATTGTTGTGAAATTTAAGGGAGAACTTTTTCCCCATTTGAGGGAATGAACCCTAATATGACAAAGCTGGAAAGGACAAAGAAGGATTCCTGCATCCCTGGGATGGGGTCTCAAGAATGAGACTCCGTCAAGGTATTTTCTATCTATTTACATTATTGTTATACCTAGATGTCAACTTTATACATGTATATGTCTACATGTGCATTTACTGTATATGCATTTTGTTACATAGTATGTATGTCTTCACACAATTTACACAGAATGCATTTTATTATCTATTTCATTATATATGTTATATGTGTGCCAGTGCACACTGGCATGGCACATACTATGAAACTCACATACATGTTACCCACACAAACACATTAGCCACTCTTAAGCACTGACTGTCCCCAGTAACTGCTATGGGCTTGACACACTTGATCTTAATTCAAGCCCCATAATAACCCCAGGAAGGGGAAACACATATTATCCCTATGTTACTGGGAATGAAACTGCCTCAGAATGGTTAAGTTGGGTCTCCCCGGTGGCGCAGTGGTTGAACGCTGGGTTGCGAAGCTGCCTGCAGCCTCTGCAGTACTGGTTCGATCCCTGGCCACCGGGCAAAGGTCCCACAAGGCGCGCAGACCTCTCCTGCCGCCCGCTGCTCCCCTCAGCAGTGTATTTCGTCAGTCTGTCTGTTCTGTTCCCCTCTCTGGCTCTGGTGAATTCTCTCACCCTCCCGCGCTTCTGACTGTACCCAGTGCTTGTATAAATAAATAAATAAATCTTTAAAAAAATAAAATAGAACTTGTCCTATTGGCCTTTACAGAACATGTTTAAAAAAAAAGAAAAAAAAAAAAGAAAAAACAATAGTTAGGTTAATTCCATAAGGTCTCACAACCTTTTAGGGACAAGACTGAGAATGGAGTGAAGGTTTGTCCAATGATGCTTTGTCTAACTAGGAAGGTTCCCTGCCTGTCTGAGAACAGCCATGGCCTCAGAGCTGACCACAGTTGGCCAGACTTACCCCACAGGGACCTGTCTCACCTGCACCCCCCACCTGCCAGTGGGCAGGCCTTCCTGCACCTGGGTGCCCAGTGACCGAGCCAAATGGGTCTCTGATCCGGTGTGAAATGGAAGGGGGACCCTCCTCTTTGAAGGACCCACAACTCTATTGGAGAAGCCCTGGCAGTGGTGGGGGTGATAGGCCCAAAGATAATGGATTGCCTTCTGGTTGACTCTCAACCAGGTTGTTAGCTCTCTAATTTCTAGTGAGAAATGGCCCCTTGGACTGTCTTCCTCTTGGAGAAAGCTTTTAATTAACCCCCCGACCACAGGCTACCGAGAAAAGTGGTGAGTGTGAAAAGACTCTCTTTTCTGTCACTGCATATTAAGACCCGGTGCCAGCATCAGATCAATTGACATGGTCAGCGCCTTAATCAAATTGGGTTTCCTGATATCAAGCAAGCAGCCAGCCGGGTCCTGGCAGCCCCGCCCCCCTGCAGGAGAACGCTTCCTCCAAACACCTCCCTCCCTCCAATCACCCACATTTGTTATTTCTTGCAAAAAGTTTGGTAATGGATGTGGCTTCTATGTTTTCAGCAGTAAACAGCAGAAATCCCCCTTCAGGCACTCTACTAGACCTTTTATCCATACTCAGGAAAAAGAATTGATTGATTTTGAAGTTAAATGTTGGCATCTGCTGTTATTCAAAACCAGGACCTTGGCTACAGTCATCCACCGCGCTTTCAGCGTTGCCACCAGTGTGCAGCAAATGAAGACAAGCTGTTGTCAAATGAGAAATGCAAAATAGTCAATCTGTTTGTCTGTTTAATGTAACTGGGAACATAAGCTGCTAAAAGTGGTGCCATTCGGCACTGTCAGATGGGAGACTCTCCAACAAACAAAAGCCTAATGACCCATTTTACTCGGCACTCCGGAGTTGCTCCTAATGGTACTTTCCATATGCACTCGAACATGCTTTTATCTGAAACTGCAAATGGTACGATTTTCCATCCAGCACAAGCGTGTAATCTGTGTGTGTGTTGGGGGGGAGCGAGGGGGTGGGCGATGTCCCCCCCTCCCCCGGCACCATGGAGGAAGGCGGATGTTTGAGACATCTTAGAGCAGGAAGCATATTGCAGGAGCATCTGACTCTCATCTTCCCTTTACACCTGTCATTGTACTGTATTAAAGGGAAAAAATCAAGTCATTAACCATGATAGATATGTTTTTAATAAGTAAGTGCTGTGCCTCGCCAGGCGGATAAATAGCGGGGCTTAAGCTAGCTTCAGAGCCCGGCGTGGGATTACAGCGGGATGCTAAAGGCACTGCCTGCATCTTCAAAGAGTGTGCAATTTGGGAAGCACAGGGCTCCCCACATCACCCAGGCTGCAACTCCTCAAGAATGGTCCCTGCCCGGCTGGAGTAGACCTGGCCTTTTCACCTGGGAACTGTCCACACTTCCGTTTCTTGGGAACTTCTAGTGCCCAGAGAAAGGTGCCCTCCCTGAAGGCTGTTGGCCAAACCCAAGACCTACTAATGTTTTAAAAACATGTCTCTCCCTGGCACAGCAAATAAAGATGCCTATTGATTCACAGGGGCTGCTGGGATCACTGTGTTGAGAAGGATTCCGAGGCACTCAGAGAGGAAAGTGTTATAATTGGTTATTAGATCCTGATGTGATGTGCCTGCTGCCACAAGTCAGTGTTTATTTAAAAACAAAACCAAACAAAACACACAACAAATCGGACCACCAAAACTCAATTTTTCATGTTAAGGATCTAGCAAAAGGATACCAGAAAAAGTCAAAGCCACTTGAGGCATGCCAAAATGTAGGGGGGCAAAGAGTTGTGAAGGGGCTGATGCATGCCACTCAAAAGACACACTGCATGCAAACACGCCTGGACGCAAACAGTGTTTAGATACATTCAGTGGAGATCAGGCGCGAGCATCTGGTTTACATTTCCTCTATAAAGAAATATGGGTGGGGACCTCGTGGGACCCAAGATGCAATAACAAATACAGACACTTGACAAGCCTTGGCAGGCGAAGACAGAATATTTCTGTGTTTACCTGACAATGTGACTGGAGTCCAGCCCACTGGGGAGCAATCCATTTGGTTGTGACCCGTCGCACCCCGGCAGAATGTCCTTGCAGAGACATTAATGTCAGCCTGGGCAGCGTCGCTCCCTCCCCCTTCCCAGCGCGCACTACCTCCAAGAAATGCTGGTACTGTCACGCAGGCTAATGATGCACAGGACACTGGGCCACACTATATCGAATTACTGTGCAATATTACTATGTAGTAACACCGGGGAAGGCAGCGCTGACTTCTTTAAATCTTTCCATTCCAAAGTCTTTTAAATAAAAAAAATCTGAAAGCTGACTTTTTGTGTGATATTGTGAAGGACTGTTTTGTCGTCTTACTCTTAGGACTTTTTCATTCTGCAAATGGGGGACAAAGGCAGCAAAGGGGAAGTGAGAGCTTGGAAAAGAAAGGTGTGTCTGCATGAGGACCACAAGAAGCCCTAACAGGTTTAAAACATGAAGCTGGGACATCACTCATTGGGAAAAAAGGGGTGTGTGTGTGTGTGTGTGTGTGTGTGTGTTTGTGTAGGGGCGGGGGACTCACTTCCTCTCAATAATCATAAATCTTTTGTTTCAGAATAAAAGTGCCATTTGTAAGCTAGGGGCAAACTGATTATTTTGGTGTCCATCATACCTTTGGTGGGGAAAATGGAGGTCCCCAATTGTAGGGGGAGTTTATTCTCCCCACTTCTCTCCACGAAAGATCAAAAGTCACATGAGGTATATTGCGGTACAGCTGCCTGAATTCTACTTGGCCTCTGAATAATAAACAGGGAGTTTCTAGAACCACCAGCTCATTAATGAGCACTAATTCAGAATGGAAGGCACAATGTTCAGTCATTTAAGCAACGTGGACAATGAAGGTTCTCAACTCTGGTACAAAGAGCGGCCGACTGCCTCATGTGGAATGAGTAATTACAGCTAATATCCATTTCAGCTTGTATTAGAATGTCCAAAGAAACAAGGTTGCCGCCGCGGGGGCTGGGAGTGGATCCCAGGGAGTGTGGGTGGGGGAGAGGGAGTCCAGGACAGGTGAACTGTCTCAGGAAGCCCCTGACAGCTCCCACCAGGCGGTGGCAGAGCTGGGACGGCTCAGTCACTGGCCACAGCCACCTCTGCAAAGGATGACCAAGTATGCAGAGGTGAGGCCCCAACCTATCTGCACCTTTGATATGCTGTTGAAACAGATGGGGGGCAAAGTTCTGGATGCTTTTCCTTCTCAGGGCCTACGGGAAAGTGTTTCTCCCTCCCAAGAGAAGGCCTGAGCTCTCTATGGTCAAGGGCTGAGGGTCTGCAAGGCTAAAGGCAGCGGAGCCCACAGATGTCACTGGAGGGGGTGCTGATTTGGAATTGGGGAGTTTAGACCCCACTAGTGCATGACAGAGATGATAGAGGAATTGGATGCAGTGTGGGCCTCTGTGGATGAGACATTACTTTTTATCTGAGCTGTACCAGGCAGGGTTCTTGGTTGGAAGCATAGAAAATGATGGTGGGAGATCAAACAGAGAGAAGGATTTACTGACGGGTCGCGTGGGCCCACAGGGTCTTTAGCACAGCTTCAGAATGAGGCCAGGAATACAGGGAAGCCGTGGAAGGTAGAATCCTGTTCTGACCACAGTCTTCACTGCTGCTGCCCGGTCATGGGACAGTCTTGCTTCCCACCCTGGCTCAGCACTGACACCCTGGACTCTGGGTGTCACTCTTGCCTCTTCTTGGCTACCCCGACAATTTGTTCCTATCTAGGGTTGTTGCATACGATTGGTGAAGACCCGGACCTGTGTCTGCTGGCTCCCAAGACACCCTGGCTTCTTTATTGGTTTGGGGTCTCTCCCTCCCCAAAATTCATAAGAGATAAATACCCATTAAACAAGACTGGTGATGGGATGCAGGACTGCACCGAGTGTCAAAAGGCTGCCCTGCTTATTTTATCTTCTAATCTTGTGCAAACTATGGAGACAACAACCGTAGGTGACACCATCTTAGGCTACAATGCTGGTAATACCAGGCTCTTCATTGATTCACCCCACACACATTTATTGGGCAACGTTTGGTGCAGCTTCAAAAAGACGCATCCAGCAGGACTAGCCCCTCATCTGTGGTGCAGCCTCTAAGCTGAGTAGCAGAGCAGTAAGTGGTTTCCAAGAAATGTGGAGGCAGATTTACTAGGACTTGCTGATGAATTGATGGTGTGGGATAAAGGAGAGAAAGGAAAACCAAAGAAAGACATCCCCAGTTTCTGAGAGAGTCTGGCTCAGTTCTTGGTATCTAGTAAGTGCTCAACAAACGTTCTCTGCTAAGGCTCATCAGCCCGGCCGTTATCATCAGCATCATTTTCATGTTAATCACCACCTAGTCACTCCTCCAATATTCAGTATAACAGCCATTATAAACCAGACTCAGCCTATGTTGGCTCACACCTTGTCTCTACTGTGTGACCTTGGGCAAACTACTGACCTCTCTGGGCCTCAGCTGCCTCCCTTGTAACATGGAGATGATGACAGTAGCTACACCACGAGGACCTGTTATGAGGATGAAATGTGCTATTTTATGAAGGAGCCCTTCATACGGTGCCTGGAACACAGTAAGAACGCGGGGAGTACAAGTTGCTGCATGCTATTATTCGTCCCTAACTTCTATAGACAGCTCACATGCCACTCCTGTTGGCCACATGTCTGTATCCAAAATGAACCCTAAAAATATGTGACCTTCTTTTCCCATTTGAGAATCGGGAAGAGAAAGTGGATCTCCCCAACTCACAAAGAGATGGAAACTGCCCACGAATCGTATCATAAACTGGAGGCTGGGGGTGAATCTGACAATGGTGGGTCATTCTGAGGTCCAGGCTTCGATCAGTGTGACCCCAGACAAGCAGACCCCAGTATCTGCCCATGTTCCTTCCACAAATCACAGCTCTCCAAGCCTGCAGGGCATGCGTTCCCCACCAGCCTGGGTTTGGAGGTGAGTGGGCCCTGCTAGGTCTTAGAAATCAGGACAGTTGTCCTGAGGTTAAAAGGAACACCCAGTCCAGCTTCCCTGCATGTGAGGACGCGGCAGGACTTCTGCTTTCAGGCCTGACTGGAAATAACACATCAGCGCTTCTCCCCGTGATCACTGGATGCTCATAGTTCTTGTGCCTGGTGGAAACCAGAAGTGAAGAAACACACCCATCCTTGCTCAGTCACATCCCCCCCGAAATGATGAGCAGTGGCAGTAGAACGTGGTCAAGTCCCCTGCTACTCTTTCTTAAAAAAACAGTAATAGCGATGCTGTCTAGCAAATGTCTAGAGAGGAAATAAGTAAGAAACGTAACCGCAAAATGGATGAATGCACAGGATAGGCAGTTGGACCGAACAGACAGCCACCTCGGCCTGCTTTTCTGGGATGAAGTCTCCACGTAGACCTCAAACGCAGAGCATGAAATGATGGGTTCCTGCACTGTGCTGGAATGACAGTCACTGCAGGCTCTGACATTTGTAAAGCCAGGAACCATGCCTCGTCTTTGCATGGCTGGCGTTTGCATGAGATGGGGCAGAGCACATCACTGAGGGGGGCTGTGGCCAACAGACCAGTGTGATGTTGGTGCATTGTATGATTTATATGCATAGAGATATAATAAGAAGGCAGGTAGCTCGTGAGTTGCCTCAGTTTCCCCCACATACTTTGAACAGGGTGATCTTAGCTAAGTGGTGTGGGCAGAGACATCTCAGTAGCTGTGATGTCCATTCCAGGGGCAGCCAAGGCCTATGTTGTCCAAAGGCTGTGACGTGAGCAGCGAAGCCCCCTGAGGCTGAGAAAGAATGGCATCTGCCCTCTGTCGACCCCTGAATCGGCCACAGTCAACACTTCTTACTCTTGTCTCCATTCTGTTGGGTAGAGAACGCCTTAATGGACAGAGTGTCAACAGCATGTCTGAAGATATTTGGAAAATGAATAAAACATCAAAGGGGGTGATTTTAACTCAGGGGCGCTGGCTCCCCCCGTTTTGGCCCTGAAAGACCTGTATCTTAGGAAAGCCCTCAGTTTGGGCCAACTTTAGGAAGTTGGTCTCATTGTTTTTCCTGTTATTTTCCCCTGGGGAAACAGTCTCCGAGGGTACAATGTTGGCCTCAGGCCGCACAGCAAAGCAAAACGAGAGCTCAGAACCAACCCACCGTTGGGGCTTCTGTCCTGACCTCTACCCAGCTTTTCCTTCTACGTGGAAAGCCAACAGAGCCACCCTGCTTTGTGGGGTGAGTCTCACAATTCTAGAAGCCCCACACAGCTCTGCCCTTGACCCACTGATACTTCACCATGGCGAATAAGTGAGTAGGACTTTATGAAAGCCGGGTTATCTCTCTGTCGACGACATCTAACCATCATCCGAGAGGCTGCCTGCCTGTGCCTCAGTTTCTCTGGTTTTAATGAGAACAGTGATAATATCTGACAGAGCGCCAGAAGGGTCACACCGTGTCACGTCTGCGGTGTCCCTGAAGACCCACAGCCCTCCTGACCCAATCGATGGGGCTGTCTAGACGATCAATACTGATCACTGCAACCGAATTGACCCAACACAGGACCACATTGATCATTTAAGACACCTGGAATAGCCGGATCAGCTGGGCCATGGTTCAGGGCCTCTGGTGACCAAGGCCTGAGTTAAATGAGGACCCAGACTTTAAAATCCTAAGATGCTGGGCCTCCCCTGGTGGTGCAGCGGTTGAGTGCTGGGTTGCGAAGCTGCCCGCAGCTTCTGCAGCACCGGTTCAATTCCTGGCCCCCGGCAGGGGTCCCACATGCCGCACAGACCTCTCCTGCCACGTCTGCTGCTCCCCTCAGCAGTGTACTTCGGTCCCTCTGCCTGCTCTGTTCCCCGCTCTGGTGAATTCTCTCACCCTCCTGCTCTTCTGACTGTACCCAGTGCTTGTATAAATAAATAAATAAATCTTTAAAAAAAAAATCATAAGATGTTACCCATCAAATCCCTTGGACTTCAACAAGCCCCTGTGGGGATTGATTTCTGGGAGACAGAACTACAATTGAACCTCACCTCTATCGCAAAAGAGTCCTGGGGGCAGACTGTGGGCATGCTAAATAACCTCGCTGAGCCTCAGTTTACTTCTCAAGAAAATGAAGGTGGAAGGACATTTGCCTTTTGGAGTCAAAGAGACCAGGGAATGAGATGTGGTGGTAAAAGGCTTAGCTCAGAGCCTGGAAAGAATAAAGTATTCAATAAAATTTGATTGACCGGTATGATTTATTTTGAATAGGAATTTTCCTCCATGCAAAAAGCACCTTTCTGTTAAACATTGCCTGGCCTTATATTGATAATGGCTATCTTTTGCAAGTACACCGTTTAATCGTCAGAGTAACACTATGGGTTTTTAAAGAGACACTGACATCAACTTGCCAACAGTCACAGAGCGAGGAAGTAGCAGATGTAGATACAAAGCCAGATTTCCCTGACTCTGGAATCTGTTTTCTTCCCACAGCCCAAGCTGCTCTCCTAAAACACCGCAGCGGGAATGTGAAGATGAGAGAATACAGGGAGCTTGGGGTGCACACGGGGTCTGAGATGTTTCTGAATATGGCTTTAACTGGAATTATACCGTGACCTAGGTGCAAGGTGCAAGGTGGTGAGGGGAAGGAGACAGGCAGAGAGCTGGGGAGGACCAGCAGGAAGGCTTAACATAAACTGCATATTTGATCTGAGCTCTAGATGCTGAGGATCTCAATAAACGGTGATCACTGGGGAAACTGAGGGCAGAGGAACAATGTGACCGGTGTGTGGAGGTAGATGTGGTGTGTGGAGGTAGATGTCGCTGGGCTAATTCAGAGAATGGCCTCACTTGGCTGATGCCTTGAGTCATGGCCAGCTGCTCGTAAGTGCTTTGTTACATAATCGCTGTTATTGGCTATTTGTAGCGGATTCATTTAAGGTTAGTTTTGTCGGGTATGCACTTCGCCCTCCCTCCCTCTTTTTTCTCTCTCTCTTTCTATATCTATCTCCATCTCCCCAGAAGTTCAGAGTTCCCCCTCCCCCTCCGTTTATGCCTCATAGTGAATAATCTTAGTGAGGACTTATGTTTTCATATTCAACTTGGTTTTTATACGTAAACTGTTTTGCCCTAGATTTTGGTGCAATGCCTCACATTATAGAGCGGGAATATTTTATCTGGACATATATTTCATATTTAAAGGAGGCTCATAACACTTGTCCAAAGCTAAAATGCTTCCATTTTATAGCGATCAAACAATATTCCAGTCTCCATTTGCAGGGGCAATGCATGGCGAGTTTGTTTAAAAATGTGTTGCCTGCACTAAACTTCTTACCATAAATTATCAGGCGGCTGTTAGCGTATTTCCCTCCCTGCCAGGCACGTGATATAGAAGATCGCCCCCTGAAACAAAACCGTAAGAACAAACCGAGGTAATCCCAGTCACATTTCCAAGCTGGGGGCAATTCATACAGCCTGACTCCCTGCTCTTACAAAATGGAAATAAAACATCTCAGTGGCTGCTTTAACTCCAAGGACTTAGGAAATTGACTAATAATGCAAATATCCAGAGGTTAATAGCCTGGTGACATTACGGTAACTTACACGGTGGCTTAAAGGGCATTATCCATCACATGGCCAGCAGTGGTCAGTTAGCAGAAGGTACAGATAAATATCAAAAGAGGAATGAACTTCCAGAGTCAGGAATTAATAAAATCTGGGGACTCTCCCCTCCCCATTTTCTTCTTTTCACGAAACTGGGCAAGAGGCAGCCTTCATCTCATTCATTTGCACAAGGTTCAGCCAGTCTTTTTTGCATACGAGGCCAATCCCGACAGGGTACATGAATGGGAACATGACATGCCCTAAGTTCTCATTTTGTCTGTGTCGGGAGGGAAAAGTCAGTGAGATCCAGTCAAGGGAGAAGTTCTAAATAAGCAAAAAAAAAAAGAGTCCATGCGATGCCTTTGGCTGTGGCTGTTATGGACAAGAGGACACTGGCTAGAAATCAGCTGGAAAAGACTGCTAATAAGTGGGATCAACATTTAAGCCAGTTTACAGGCCAGCTCTCACGGTCCAGGCTGAAGGCCCTCCCTAATGTACTGCCCTCACAGTTGACATTTGGATGGACAGACTACTGCCCCAAAGAGGTGGTTCATCTCACCACGGAGCACCCTGACCCAAAGTCACTTCCCTGTCCCTGGCTACCAGCTGAGATCCCTTCCGTTATCGTTGGCTCTCCTGGGTGAATTCTCTCTCTCTGCTGCCATTTTGGGCTTTTCCAGAGAAGGGTGGAACGATACTATCTTTGGGAAATTGTAGATTCTCAGCTCTTGCTGCTAAAAGGAAAATTACTGCCCTGAGCAGTCCCTGGTTGGGTTCCAAAGGCGTCTTGTCGCATTATTTAAATACCGAATTGTGATATGATTGAAGTTGGTACCAAGTTGCTCTTGGCAGAGCCTGTTGGCTGGCAGGTGCCGAGTGGGAGGGCTGTGCAGCTTCAGCTAACTGCTCCGGCTTTGCTGCTCCCGGGACTGCCAGCCACGACCCAGGCTGCTGCTGCTGCTGCTGCCGCCACTGCTTTTTTCTGCAAAGTGCACAGAATCCAAACACCCACCCCCTTGGCAGGAGCCACTTCCCAAGCAGTGTCTCTTGGGCTTCTTGATCCAGATTTCTCCCAGGTTCCTTGGCCTTGCCAGACTCTCTCCTCGTACAGTGCAGTCCTCTCTCTTGCCTTGAAGCTGCAGGAAGCACACAATGAAGGGGAAAATTGCTCCTATCCAAAGAGCTTCCCATCCCCACTTCTCTTTTTCTTGCTTATATTTTTTTCCTCCAAACAAGCCTGAGTTTGCACCTTCTGGCCCCAGGAACGGCAGGCAAGCATTGGCCTTGACTCATTCCTTTTCTGAAATAGAAAGCTGGTGTCAGCCTTTACTGGGAGCTGTATTTGAGAGATGTCACCGGTATTTTTCAGAACTGTTTGGAATACCCAGGAATTAGTATGCAAATGGATACCAGAGTTTTACCCAATCTGCTTGGGGTGGGTTTTGTTTTAAAACTTTTTAATTTAATGTAATTTTTAAATTTTGGGAAATCACTTTGTGTCCTTTGTTGCTTCTGCCCCGCCTCTGGGTGGGACAAGACTGTGAATGGAAAGTGGCACTCAGCTGGAAGGGGAGGCTGGCTGCTGCTGAGCTCAGATTGGGCAGAGAGAACTGCCTTTTGCATTGGGTTTTCAGTCCAGAAACTTCTGCCGTCTCACTCCACAGACTCAATTTCACAGCTTAGAAGATTTTCCCCCAAGCCCTTCAGCCCCCTTCTCCTGTCTCAGTTCGGTGCCACTCCAGCCAAGTCTGGGGGCGCTGAACTAGGACGACATCCTGAAAATGGTCTCGATTTCCATGGGCTCAAGAGACTGCAGGGGCCCTGGGCTTCTGCAGGGTGCTGACCTATATTCCAGCTCAGGATGCCCCACTGCCATCAGTATCTCCCCCACCCCCACTCCCAAGGCAGGATGGTCAGGAGGGAAGACAGGCTCAGGAGTGAGAGTTGCTGGTTAGAGCCCAACTTCCCCACCGGCTGGATGACCTTGAATAGCTTATAAACTTGTCTGAATCTCGGTTTTTCCAGCCATTTCTTTTCACTTCCTCCCTCTGGCCTCCCTTCCTCCATCTCCTCTTATCCTCTATCTTCCTTGTTTTTTTTTTTTTTTTTAAGATTTATTTATTTATGCCTACAAGAACTGGGGTACAGGCCAGAGATGCGGGGGTAAGAGGATTCACCAGAGACAGAGCGGGGAACAGAACAGGCAGACTGACCGAAACACACTGCTGAGGGGAGCAGCGGGCGAGACAGGAGAGGTCTGCTGTGCTATGTGGGTAGCTCGCTGGCTGACGGTTGAACTCGTGCTGCAGTTGCTGAGGATAGCTTCACAGTGCTGTGCTTAACCCCTTGCACCACCAGGGAGGTCCCCCTTTCTTCTTAATTATCACTATCATGACAACAGGAATTCTTGGCTTTTTTTGGGGGGGGATACAAAGTAAAAGGAAAATAAACATGCTAAGAAAAGCCTGACATTTCATGAATTTCCTTCATTCATTCCATCACCAATCCAATAGCTGTTGCACATTACTAATAGTTTCATGTGGACCCTGCAGGATTTTTCTTTGCGTTTGCAACCACAAAGTCACCCATGTGCAAGACAGACCCATGTTGAAGGGCCCTTGGAAAACACCAAATAAGAAAACGGATGTGAAACCATCATCTTAATAACTGTTTTTTCTGCTGTTGCTTTGATTTAATTTTGCTTTACTCCACAATTGCCCCTGCCCTGGGGCTGAGCGTGGATGGTCAACCCTCAAACTTCTCTCCTTATTAACTCCTCTGCCATCGCCTCCCCAACTCCAAAATGACTGTTTGCTCTTTTGTTCAAATTTTTACAAGCAAAGAGAGAGAGAGAGAGACAGACAGACAGACAAAGACAGACAGAGAGAGACAGAGAGAGAGAGAGAGAGAGAGAGATCCCTTCCTTCTAGTTTTCCAGGACTCGGGTCTGTTTGAGAAATGAAGGACAGTCTCTAAAAGAAACAGCTCAGTTATCAGGGGCAGGAGAACATGGCAATTATTCTGTAACCCAACGAGCTGCTACCTTATATCTAATCAGAGGGCCTGTCTTCATGCCTGTCTCCCTGGGAAGAAAACATACCTTCCCTTGTCTCCCGCAGCATCTGCGATAAGGGTATTTGATGAGTCAGATGGTCTCGGCTGCATGTAAGACAGGCACCTTTGCAAGTTTACTTAGTCTGCAACTAGGCAACTGTCTGTTTTATGTTTGGCTGTTTGAGACCCCAAAGAGACTGGAAAAAGGTCTGTCTTCTAGCATCATCTGCCGGGAGAGGCAGGATGGGGAGGGTGGAGACAGTTCTATGTAATTAAAGATTCAAGAGAGGGAGAGTAACCCTATAGAGCGAAGTGATTCTGGGGAAAGTCTGAACTTCTGAGCCTCAGTTTCCTCATCTGTAATGGGAATTGGTGACACCCATTTCACAAATTTGCTTTGCAGACTAATAACATACTACCTGGGAGGTGCCAAGCCTAGAGTCTGCCACACAGATATATGGCAAGAGTTCAATAAATAAATGCTTTTGCAAAAAAGTGAGAGGGTGACACATTTTTATATATTGACAATGATCAATTTTTCCTGAACAGCAGGAAGAGGAAGGAAGGAGTCTGCAGAATGGAAAGCAGAAGCTATTTTTCTGAGTTGTTTGATGAGAAAGGGAGTAGGGCTCATGACTAAAATAAGGTCCTTCAGTATAGAAAAAGCTCCATCATTTCCACCTTCCATGATGTCGAGGTCTCCAGGCAGCTCCTTCCACTGTAAAAATTTTTGTAAAGGACCTATAAAAATTGGCTCCAAATTTCAGTGGCTGTTCAGGGTTGGGGTCAGAACACTGCTCTCCCTCTGGACCCTCCATTGTTTTCCTCTGGTTGTCATCCACGCTCACCCCTGCCCCCAATCCCAGGAACCCGGATCTCTGACTCTGCCTTCCTTGCTCGGGGGCCACATTACAGCCTTGAGGCTGAAGAATACAAGCCTCAGTCTTGGGGGCCCTTCTCTGTCTCACTCAACTTACAAATGGAGAAAAGCCCCTAAAGAGTCCAGCTGAGCTACCCATCAGTGGGTGCCAGGTTGGCAGTGAGGCAGAAGTGGGTGGGAGCCTCAGAACTCCTGCATGTAGTTTGGGGGAGTCACAGACTTGAGCTGCACCTGCTTGCTCATAGGGAAATTACTGAGTAGCATGACAGCACAGACATGCCCCAGGCCCCTGCGCTAAACTCGGTAACATAAGAATACATGGCCTGGGCCTCCCCTGGTGGCGCAGCGGTTGAGTGCTGGGCTGCGAAGCTGCCCATTAGCCTCTGCAGCGCCGGTTCCATCCCCGGCCACTGGTGAGGGTCCCACATGGCACGCAGACCTCGCCTGCCGCCCGCTGCTCCCCTTAGCAGTGTATTTCGTCAGTCTGCCTGCTCTGTTCCCCAGCTCTGGCTCTGGTGAATTCTCTCACCCTCTCAAGCTTCTAACTGTACCCAGTGCTTGTATAAATAAATAAATAAATCTTTATAAAAAAAAAATAATACAGGGCCAGGGCAGCCCTGGACATAGGAACAGAGTAACATTCGGTAAATAGAGGCTTCCACTACTAGACGAGGGTCACGCGGGGATGCCCCTTCTGCCTGCGCACCTTTGGAAAGCTGTTATTAAACCCAAGGTGTGTCCTATGGTCAGCAGTACCTCCCGGGGAGGAAATGTGCAATAGCACAACCCCAAACTTGCAAGGTGTTCAGTCTTCCTAGAGGAGCAGTTCTTCGAGGGGGGCCTGCCCATGGTGAACCCGACTGCCCTGATAGCCCTTGGCTTGGGTTATTTTCTTGGATAAGCGCCCAGGGCTCTCTCTAAGGCCGGGCTCAAAGACTGGGAGGTCTGGTGGGATCCCTGGCCCTAAGACGCCGAACTTGGTCATCAAACCTCACGATGGCTCCTTTCACCCAGGAAGAGCTGACAATCAGGAGTACAGAGGAGGAAAGAGGAGAATTTCCTAAGGTGGTCTCAGGCCCCCGATGTTTTTCTACGAAGGAGGTTCCCGTTTGGCAAGTTAAGCAGGAGCCAGTTCGGATTCTCCTAGGAACTGTGTTGGGAAACTGAGGCTTCCCTAGAGCCCCCACTGAGGGAACTGACTTTTGAAGTAGCCAGGAAGAGGTGAAAGCACTTGTTTCTTCACCTGTTCCTTTGCAGGGCTGAGACACGGGGCAGAGACAGGAGGAGCTGCTGTGTGCCACATGCCGTGTGCCCCTCTGTGTCGGTTACATCATTCATTTCATTTTTTAATTCATTTTGAGCATTTCCTATGTGCTGGGCAGTGTTCTCAGATCTAAACACAGGGAGTCGCTACCCTGGTGGAGCTTACATCCTGGTGGGAGGCACCAGGTGATGATGCTTTAATGACCAGGTAGCATGCCAGGAGGGGATAAGAGCATCAAGAAAAGCCAAGCCTGTTACGGGATATGGCATTAGGTAGGTGGGCAGGAGAGAGTCGAAGCTACCACTGTTTTAATTACAATAATATTTATACACTACTATTAATAGATGTTAACATCCACTGATGATAAACATTTTTATCATATAAATTGATAATAAACGATTTATGGTCTTGCAACAGAAGTGCCATTGAGCTGTGGATAGGCATCCACACTAATTAGACATTTAAATGCTGGCTGCTCTAGAATTCACTCATTTTACAGATGGGCAGACTAAGGCTGGGCTTGGCTAAGGCACTTGTCCTGGTTCAGAATACTGAGCAGTGAACCTGGTTTTCAAAATCTGTTATGTTTGTCTTTAGAAACTGTTTTAACCATGCTGCTCTTAACAACCATAGGTGGGTGGTGTTTGATTCATAATGAGAAGAAATGGAGGGTCACAGAGGTCATAAACTAGGTAGGGCAGAAAGAAAATCCAGAGCTATTGCTCTCCAAAGCCTCAGTTCTTTCCTCTCTACCATGTCCCGTCTCGTTAATTAGGGGGAATCTCAAGTGACAGAGATAGGGGCTGTTGGTGGAACTTTCCAGTAGAAATGTGTGCCTGGAGGTCCCTAACTGTCTGTTTCTGGGATGGTCTCTGCTGTTCTCTAGGGACGAACCTGGCTGTAGGAATGGCACTCCTGTTCTGAAAATCTGGTGTGAGTCGTTGGTCGTTGCAAGGCAGACAGCTGAGCATCAGTTGTCGTCTTCACAAGTATCCCCCACATCCATTGCTTTCAGATGCAAAACCCAGGCTCTGTTTTGGTGAAAACAGGGTCCAAATTGACCTCACTGCGTGGGTGCATGTCACAACATGACTCACCCCATCTCGGGCTTTTTCCACTCCCCATATGATATGATGATGGCTTTGAAGTTGCTGGTGACTTTACTTAGCAAATGACCGAAACAGTGAAGATTGTACTGACAAGCTCACCACACGCCCATTTCCAGAGAACTTAGAGCCTGAGCAATGTTCTAGAAGCATCTCTCCGCAGAGCCATATGTACTCATAAATGGAGAAGGCAGCTGCCCACGCAGGACATTCTGCAGGACAGGGGTAAATAAAACCTTCCAGATCACCCCAGCTGCCACCTCCCTGAAACACACACCTGTTCTAGGACCAAAAACTGCATCTTTCCTGAGGCTAGTGCCATTTCTCTGAACTTGAGTTACCTCATCTGCTAAATGGGATGAACCCAACTTCCCAGGAGCACCTAAAGCATCTTCTTACAGAATGTCATTGACCCAAGGGCCCCTGGGAGCTGGCCTCTGCTGCTCCCACCTGATGTTGGACCGCTTTTCATCTCTTACGTATTTTCAAAGAATTGCATTTGGAGGAAACAACAATGTTGCAAGAGGTGGGTTGAGGGCCCCCAAGAATATTCAGTGGGCATGAGAGAGGACCCCTGGAGAGAGGGACAGAAGGAAAAAATACCCACGGGAGGACCCAAAACAAATAAATATCACTCTCTTTATTCTGCCTCTCTGGGATGGTTGCCAAAGCTAATACTACCAAGAAGGGGTGAGTCTGAAGAAGCCAACATTTATTGGACACGAACAGTGTGGCAGTTGCTTGAAATAAGCCACCTCATGAATTCTCATACTTACTCTCTAGGGAAGGCTCATTGGTTTTATTTAGCAAAAGGGGGGAACTAAGGCTCTGAGAAATTAAATGTATTCTGTCCATCGCAGCAAGGAAGACAGGGAGCCAGGAGTCACCCAGTCCTTTATTGCAGACCTTCCTTTTTCCATCCCTCCCTCCCTGCTCTCACCCTTCCTTTTTCAATCTCTTGTCTTCCTACCATGTTTACTTTATCCCCCTCCCTCACACAGATTCTTATTCCCAGGCACACGGACCACACCAGTGAGCAAAATCAACACTATCCCTGACCTCCTGGAGAGACTAGTGCAGGACTGGAGACATTCACTTTCCACCTTTTTCACCTACTATCTACTCACTTTCCTCATCTCTTGGAGGCTGATGTCGCTCTGGGCTCACTGGACACATGCCTTCACCTGCACTTGGTCGGCATGACAGCCTCATGTCCACTGTACTTTCTAGCTCTCCTGCTCATTGAGAGAGCATTTAGACTGTGGAGTAACATTCCTTCACTCGCTGTCATAGTCCTGTAACTGGGACACATTCTGGAACATGAGAGAGTCATGGAGGAGCTGTGTAGTGCTCCTTTCAGGATCTAAGCAGAGTATCCCCTGAAATTCATTCATTAATTCATTCATTCATCCATCCACCAAATATGTTTTGAGTACTTATAATGCACCAAAAGTCACAGTGTTGTAGGCATTGGGGCTACAGAGGTAAGCAGGACACCTCCGCCTTTTGGGGCTCTTCAGGCCATTGAGAAGATGATGTTAGCTGAGTGATGGCCACCTGCATGTACCTGTCCGCAGGCTGCACCTACAGCAACAGCACAGCACTGCCTGACAGCCCTCGTGCCGAACGCTAAGCGGTGGGGAGTAGATTAGGTATGGGGTCTGCTCATGCTATCCAGGGAAGATATCATGGGGGAGGGGACCATCCCTCTTACCCAGTGCCTGAGCAATTTCTAGATTGTCCACCATTTCCCTCCTTTTGATTCCCCAGGGATGCAAAGATGAGGATATGCCGCAGTCCCAAGCCTGCCCTAAAATTTGACAGGATGGATTCATCAGCCCAGACATGCACCTGCCAGAAAGGAGGCTCCTGAAGCCCCATCACTGGGTTGAATCTCAGGCGTGGGATGATGAACTGCTGACACACTTCACTTGTTTTCAGAAGCAATAGATTAAACACTGTGGTTTTCGTTGGCGACATCCATTTCACAACTCCCTTTAGGATCACCTAAGCATCACACTGTATCACTGACTGGTGTGGGCACCTATCCACGAAGCCCAGTGATTGTGTGAGGAAATGATCTCGAAGCTGGAAGGACACAGGAAAAGGGCATTTTGGGAGATCAGACACGCACCCTCTGTTGCAAGACTCCCCTATTGTATCGAGTTATATGAAAAAAAAGGGGCACCCCACAGCAGACTTGTTCACTGATCCCCATAGCCCTGCAATCCATGTGAACATGTCATGTCAGATAAGAATTGCCAGCCTGAAGGAAAGCTCAGGAAGAAACAAACACTAAGGGGCCAAACCAAAATAGCACCCGGGAGCAACTACTTGCTTCAGTTAGGAAAACTGGAATTGCTGCCGTGGTGAGCCATAGATTTGCACTCCCACAGAGGCCCCCTCCTTCAGCAGGCTCATTTTTCCTCAATGACCTGCACACCCTGAAAACCCAGGCATAGAACCCAGGGCTGCTTCAGTGTCAAAGCCTCCCTTGGGGGGGGGTCCCCCTCTAATTCCTCTATGTCCAGGATGAGACCCAGCCAATTACTAAGCCTTGGAGAAAGGAACAATGGCTAATTAAGATGAACTTTAAGGGGGGAGAACTTAATTAATTTGATCTTTATCTGAAACTCTAATTGAAGTAAACTTTAGAAGTTCTATGGATCAATGCCTCAGACTATTTGTAAAAATATACATAGAAGGCTTCTTTAGAAAGCAAAAGGTTGAAAAACTGGATGGGAGCTAGGGTATTAAATTAACACTGACCTTCAGCCCCCTTCACTAAGGAAACTTGGTGAAAATGCTCATATACATATTTAACTTGAGAAGTATGGCTACAACAGATATGAAGACGGTATAAGGGATCCGAAACAGCAATGATGGCTTTTTTGACAAACAGGTGGGAGGCACCTATACTCCTTATCATTCTTAAAATATTATTTCATCTACATATCCATTAACTTAATCACCTATAGAGTCAGTCCTCCAGAAAATATTTGCTGAGCTATGAAGACACGCCAGGGTCACTGGCAGCACACTGGGTGGGCAAAGCAACAGGACAGTTGTCTGCCTTCCTGGGGTTTATGGTCCAGTGAGTGTAGGACGTAAAGAGGTCACAGCATTTCAGCCTGAGGATGGGGTGGAGTGGGGTATGGCTGGTGGATGGAGACCCAGGTCCCATCTGAACCACTGGGGATGAGCTTCCTGCAGAAATTAAACTGGAGTTTGAGTACTAAGAAGATATTTAAAATACACACCAGTAGGTGCTAAGGTATAGCTGAGGGTCACACCAGGACCAAGTGCAAGGTTCTGAGGCCACCCGCGCCTGGTGGGTGTGGCAGAAGGTCAGTCCAGTGTCAAGGTGTAGGAGAGAGGCGGACCCGATGAAGTGTGACGGGAGGCAGCTGCCAGGTCCAGGAGGGCCTCGTAGGCCATGGGTTTCATTCAGGTTCAGTGGAAGGCACTGGAAGGGTTTGCTGCAGGTGACCTTGGTATGATTTATATTTTTTTAAAAAAAATCATCTGAGAATAGACTGTAAGAAAATGAGAATCAGAGGAGTTGTTCCTTTTTGCTAAAACACCAGCCATAGGAGACTCTGGGTCTCCTGATATGGAAGGAAGGTCATGTCAGGGTCTGGTCTTGTGCTGAGGGGCCTCATGGAGATACTGAGGGTGTTGGCACCCTTTGAAGGTCCTCAGGGGACCAGGTGGAAAGTGATGAGTGACGCCATACATTAGGTCAAGAAAGACTTTTTTGTTCTGGATCAAGCTTGAGATCCAAGGAGAACAATAGGTTTGCATCAGAGAAAGGCAAAAGGGTGCCCAGGAATTCTTTGCAAAAGATAAAAGGGAAGTGAACAAAAAGATCATAAGTATCTCCCATGAGCCAGGCATTGTGCGGGGTCCAGGGATAACGAGGGGAGCAGAAAGAGACCTTCCTATCTTCTGCAGAAGCAGCAAAGAGCTTCACTATTAATGGAAATTTGCATGATGCTCCAGATAAAGCAGGGGCCAGGCTTATAGGCATAATGTATACACTCTGGAGAGGAGAGGCCAGGAGAGAGAGGGGAAACAGGACCCCACTGACACCACTAAGGAGTTCTAGTCTTTGCTTACGTAGGGGTTTGAGGTGCTGGCAACTTGATCAGATTCTCATGTCAGAAAGGTCAGTCTATCCAGGGGTAACATTAGAAGGGGGTTGGGGGCTTCCCCTAGTGGTGCAGCGGTTGAGCGCTGGGCTGCGAAGCTGCCTGCAGCCTCTGCAGCACCAGTTCGATCCCCGGCTGCCGGCGAGGGTCCCACATGGTGCGCAGACCTCTCCTGCCGCCCGCTGCTCCCCTCAGCAGTGTACTTCGGACCTTCTGCCTGCTCTGCTCCCCGCTCTGGCTCTGGTGAATTCTCTCACCCTCCCGCGCTTCTGACTGTACCCAGTGCTTGTATAAATAAATAAATCTTTAAAAAAAAAGAAGGGCGTTGGGGTGACACTGAATGACTGCAGGGAGACTAGTTAGAGGCCTTGGAGATGCCCACAGTGAGGGATGGTTTATGTCAGGGGCTTGGGTTAGAGGGAAGTAAGGTGGAATGATTATGTTTAAATGTATACACATATTTATATATACAGGTTTATATATAATAAATATATACAAATATATGAACATATATAATCTGTGTTGCTTTCCACACAAAAAAGTATTGCTGATGCAATGAAAAAAAGTAAAAATTAATTAACAAAAGGAAGGAAAGTAATAAACCCTAAGGTTGCCAGACCCATGGAGAAAATGTGATGAAGGAAGAAAGCAGGGAGTGACAGAAGGGCTCCCCCTTGGAAATCTGCTTGCAGGGGGCCCTTACCTAGGGGGCCCTTTTGATCTGCTTGCAGGGGGCCCTTACCAGGACCTCGGTGAGACCTGCTTGGCACTGGGCAGTGGATGCCCAGCAAGGGGAGGGTTCTTGGGAGACTTCCAGCTGCCTGCTCCTGTGTCTTGGGACTCACTCACTGCACCAGGGCATTGATGCTGACTTTGGGTTCCTGGTGGGCGGGGGAAATAATTGGGGAACTGTGTGTCCCGGAGAAAGAAGTGGATGGAAGTGACATGGCGCCGGGAGAAAGTCAGCGTGGTGTGTGGCTGCTGTATCCCTCCCGTGTGTTCTCCGAGGCGGGGCCGGGTGCAGTGGGCGGGCAGGTTCACTGAATGTTTGCCATGTGCCTGGAGAATGCTCAGAACTTCCCAAACGCAGGAACTACTCCCTTCTCTGTGTCCATTTTCCCACCATCTCCTCCTCCTCCCGCTCATCTTCCTGGTCCCCTCTTCCTCCTCTCTGTGTCACCCGCTTTCCTTCTCCTACGGACATCTGCGGTTGGATTTAGGGTCACCCTTGTTCAGGATAATCTCATCTCTAGACCCTTAGTTACATCTGCAAATAAACTTTTTCCCCAAATTTGGTCATGTTTACAGATTCGGGGGGTGGGGGGCACTATCCGACTTGCTATAGAAGTGCATACCTCAAGAGTAAATAAAAAAGAAAATCTGAACTTTGGGAAGACAGAAGCCTGAATGGAGCCCACTTTGAATAACCACCACCTGTGGTGAATCCTTACCCTCACCCCAAGTGATCAGGGTGCTTTGCCAATGCTGACTTTACCGAGGAAGCAAAGGAGGTAGAGAGAGAGGAGGTAGCTGTTCCAGACCCCATAGCTAGTAACTGAGAACCAGGATTTGCTTGTGGTCAGGCTGTCTCTAGAGTCCTGAGTCCTGCTCTGTTAAGGTGAGGTGTGTGTGCAAGCACACATTCATGCACACTCTCGCCCTCTCTCTTTGAGCTCTGGTAAGAATCAGAACAGGGCCTCCCCGGTGGCACAGGGGGTTAAGACACAACCTATGAAGCTATCTGTAGCCACTGCAGCATGAGTTCAATCCCCAGCCATGGGGCTACCCACATGGTGAGGCAGACCTCTCCTGTCTTGCCCGCTGCTCCCCTCAGCAGTGTATTTCAGTCGATTTGCCTTTTCTGTTCCCCACTCTGTCTCTGGCGAATCCTCCCACCCCCCACACCTCTGGCCTGTACCCTAGTTCTTGTATGCATAAATAAATAAATCTTAAAAAAAAATCAGAACAAAGGAAGATATAAGCACTCCACTGGAGGCTGATGTATAAAGTGAAAAGATGACAGTAAGAATGTAGGAAGACTTCAATTCTTCATTTACTTTTGTCTTATCCATCAAAGGGAATGAGCTTAGACTGGAAAGAACAGGACAAACACGGTGGGGAAGGGAACAAAAGCCCAAGACAGTTGAAATGAGAAAGACAGGCCCAGTTAGGCAGCACAGATTCAAGTGTTCAGGGCTTGTGTCTCACCGAGACCCCCACACTCTGGTCCCATGGAATGCTGATACTCCAAAGATGTTGAACAAGGAGAAACAGGAAAGTGAAAAGTGCGAACTATAGGACCTTGATTCCAACAGCTGGATTTCAACCCCTGAATTCCTGGATTCACCTTTTGTGCAATTTTTGGCAACCACTTTAACAATTTCCACCTCCATTTTAATCCACAAATTATAATCTTGTTCAGAAAGTTGAAAGTTTTGTTTTTTTTAATAAATGGAAGATTTCCTTGATAGAGTTATGCACATTTCCCTTTGTTTCCATAACTTATGATGTGCTGGAGAAATAACCACACATTTGAGCTCTCGGGCTGCCATGGGACTGAAGTGCATTAATACTTTTGAAAGCTCTTAGCATGGTACCTGGTGCACTCAGTTTCCAACAAATTTGATCCAAGATGTTTTTCCTAACCCACAATCCAAAAAAAGTTGATAAACAAAGCTATTTTCCCCCAATTTAAAATTTTTTCCATACTAAATTGCAGCTTTAAAAAACCTGCATTATAAATGATATCTAATTTAGCACATCTATATTGAATGAATTTCTGTTGGATATAGTTATATTTTTATATGTTTTGACAGAAAAAAATCATGGCATTAGATTTCCTACACCCTACTAGCTTTAGAGACACTGAATTGGGGGCAGGGGTTGGCAAGATTTTCTGTAACAGGCCAGACGGTAACTACTTTGGGCTTTGTAGATCCTAAGGTGAGTCCCTGTCACACCTGCTCAACTCCACACTTTAGTGGGAAAGCCGGCACAGCGATTCTGCAAATGAAGGGGAATGGCAGAGTTTCAATAAAACTTTATTCATAAAAACAGGTGGCAACCAGAGTTGGTTGCTGACCTCTGAAGTAGGATGCTCAGAAATTTTGCAGGTGTCATCAGTAATTTCTCAGGCAACCAGGGAAACAAGGTCAAATCTCAGAGCTGCTGGACAGAAATTAAGAAGATTTTGAAAAGAGAGAAAAGCAGCTACAGAATTTCAGAAAGGATAAGCTTGATTTGGGTCCTGAGGCTCAGAATAACTTGCCCAAGGCAATTCCATCAACTGTGACCCCCATGGGGTTGGAACCCAGGCTTCTGGGCTCCGTAGTTCATATGTTGACCTGCTTCATGAGAGAACAGGGGATGGGGTCAAATGCAGGGAACACCACAGTTGGTGCTCAGTGTAAAGAGAGTAGGAATTTTAGATTTTGAAAGGCTTCTAATGCAAAAGCATACATTTTGAAAAATGGTTTGGAGTAGGAGTCTGGGGGCAAGGGGAAGACCATTTTTGGTGATGCCAGAGGTGGCAGGCACGGAACTGGCTCTCACCCACAACATTTATTTTCTCTGATGTATTGTCGAGAATGTGTTTTATATTCTTCAAGCACTTTTACTCACTTACGTATCTGTTTTCTCAGTGATGGGTTCTCCTGGAGACAGATGGGTAGGGGACAGCTATGCCATGTACAGATAAAGCCAGGAGTTACTATTTTACAAGAGATAAAGCCTCCAGGCATCGATTTGACAAGGTCGCATCACCAGCTTTTGGAAAAACTTGCTGTAGGTGAGTCAGCTCCACCCAGGGTGGCCCTGAAATCACTAAGGTGGAAATAGTGTTTTTCCAGTGAAGATGGCAAGTTTCCTCTCTTCCTGTCCTTGTGCATTTGTTAATTGTGACATGATGGCTTATGGAGCCTCGTGTGGTCTCAGGGGCTGCATGTTACCACTTGTGTTGATGGATACACCTTCTAATGCTCACAAAAAGCTCACAAGGAGAATACACTTAGAATCCCACCTAAGAGAGGAGGAAACTGAGGTTCAGTCACAGGAATGTGAGCACTCATGTAAACATCAACTCTTGTGCAAACAGTATTTGCAGCAACTGCTTCCACCCATCATGGTTTGATCGCCATAAAATCCCACTGGGTGCCAGACTTGGGCACAAACCTTAGCTTTGTTGTTTCCTTAAGATACCGAGAATCTATGACCCAGCAATTCCACTCCTAGGAAGCTATCCAAAGGAGACAAAAACATTAATTCAAAAAGAAACTTGCACTTCTATTTTTTATTGAAGCGCTATTTATCATAGCTAAGATATGAAAACATCCTAAATGCCCAAAACCAGATGACTGGATCAAGATGTGGTATACACTATGGAGAGCTGTGTGGAGATTTCTGGACCTACTAAACATAGAGCTTCCATATGATCCAGCAATTCCACTCCTAGGTCTTTACCCAAAGGACACAGAAACATCCATTCCAAAGAGCACCTGCACCCCTATGTTTATAGCAGCACTATTTACAATAGCTAAGCTTTGGAAACAGCCCAAATGTCCAAAAATAGATGACTGGATCAAGAAGATGTGGTACATATATACCATGGAATATTACTCAGCATTCAAAAAAGATAAACACATGCAATTTGCAGCAACATGGATGGCACTGGAAGGGATCATGCTCAGCGAAATAAGCCAAAAAGAAAAAGAAAAATACCGGATGGTCTCACTCATAGCAGGAATCTAGAAAACTTAAATAAGGGACCAGGAAAATGAATAACTATAAGAAAGTGAAAATCAAAATCAACAAAAAACTATGAACCAGAGACACTTTTTTAGGGGTGGGGGGCGGGAGGGGAGGGATTGGGTTCAGAATGGGGGGGCTGCAATTGTATGGGGAATATAAAAATAAAATTTATTATTAAAAAAAAAAGAAGATGTGGTATAAATACACAATGGAATATTACTCAGCACTCAAAAAAGATAAACCCATGCCATTCGCAGCAACATGGATGGAGCTGGAATGATTATGCTCAGTGAAATAAATCAGAAGAAAGAAGAAAAATATTGGATGGCTTCACTTATAGGAGGAATATAGGGAAATCATACAAGGGATCAGGAAAAAAAAAAAGACAAAACGAGCCGGCAAACTATAAATCAGAGACATTCAGCAGGAGAGAGGGAGGGAGAAGAATCAAAACAGGGAGGGAAGAGCACAAGAGACTATGGTGACGGATCACGGTGTCTTGGTGGTGGGAATTATATGGGGATTACACCTGAGAGCAGAACTCAAACATTGTACAAAAATGAACAACAATGTAAAAAATATATATAGATATATAAATAAAAATAAAAAAAAAGATACTGAGACTATGAGCAACTTCTTGAAATTCTCTGAGCCTCAGCTACCTTTTCTGTGCAATGGGGGTAAGAATGGTCAAGTTGGAGCTATAAGAATTACCTGAGATAGCCCTGCTTGCTAAGTGCCCCTATTCTTTCATCCCTGCAGTCATTTGGCCAACAAGCATTCATCAAGGAAGTACCTAGGGAAGAGATTAGCTCTGGCATCCAGTAGGTGCCTAATATATACTGCTTCCCTGAATATCTCTCATTTCCCCCCCTCACTGGCATTCCGAGGCCCTGCCTCATCAAGTATCTTCATTATATCTGAATTCAACTGGTTGCAAATCAGAGGCTCCATCTAAAGAAATTAGAGTTTGTTTTTGAGACCGCCCCCAGACAAGGAAATGGGACATGGACGACCTCACCACCTTTCAGCATCACTTGATTGTGCTGAAGAGGCAAAAGGAGATTTCAGATCCCCACAGGCTTTTGGTGGGGGGCAGGGGAGGGAGGCCTGGGGGATAGTAGAAATCAGGGGCATGGGGCCTGTGTGAGAACACATTCCAACACATTACTTTTCTTTTTTTTGATCTGTTGCCAATTTCTTAATGAAATAGGAGGGCAAGAGGGGGCTAATTCTCAGCAGAGTCTAAAATCCCTCGAGCTGAGCCGGCACTTGTATGAAGACAAAGCGCATGGAAGTTGGGGAGGGAAGTTGTCGCTGTGATTGGGAAAACTCTCCTTGGGCCAATATAGCTCCATTAGGTTTTGGAAGTGGACCCAGGTAGCACAGGGGGTTCTGAAAGTAATATCTCCAACCGGTGTGTAATTAAAATGGAGCCCTTTGAAGAATGGCTCCCTCTCAATTGCTCCAGCCTCCCTCTGTCTGATTGAATGCCAGGAAGCCACTGCCTTGAGCTCTGGCTAGTTTTCTGCCAAGCAGTTTAACTCTCTGTTTGGGCTGCCTATCTGTTTAGCATTATGGACATACCTGGATACAGAGTTGGGTGCATTCTTCATGCTATCCATCTTTAGCTCTTCCCAAGAACCACAGCCTTGAGACATGCTAGGGGTTATTTTATAAATCTCCTCTCCCCCTACCCTACAAGCAGCCCCCTTCCTGCTGTGATTTTTTTTTTTTAAAACTTAGGTTTCACTTCCTACATTCTGGTTCTTGTTCTTCTTGGAGACCTGAACCAGGCAGAACACACCAGGGCACATGAGGTTAAAGGAAACCTTATTTCCGCCCCTCCTCTGGACAAGCTGGTGGGGTCAGAGTTGAAGGAACTCAGTTCCTTCTAAGAGCGGGCTGCCAGTGACTGGCTGAGAAGTGGGCTGGGACAATCTGACTCTGGCCTGAACACAGTGGACTTTAGAGAAGTGAGAGTTTGCATCAGACCTTCTGCTTCCAGAAGACTTTTTATAGGAGGAACATGCCAGGCGAATGGAGTGTCATGCCGTCCCTGTCTGGTGACTCCTGGGCCCATATCTCCTGGGTCTAGAGTGGAATTCAGAAAGAAAACTGCAGGAGCTCAGTGAGCGACTTTAAAGATTTGCATTCTGAGACTTCCATGTAGAGTGTCAACATTACAAAAAAGCTAAAAAGTAAAGCAACAAGATGGAAGGACCATATCACCCCAAAATATGAAGCAAGTGGTTCTTATCAGTAATGGTGGCCCTATTATATTTTTTGACCAGTAACATATAATCCAAGTAGAAACAGTTAGTTTTCTATTTAAATTTGGTTTCAAAACAAATTCAAAATGCCCTCTTCCTACCTGAACCTATTTTCTAATTCCTTCCTACTTGGAAGTGTGGGTGATATAGCTAATATCCCTGCTATATAAAGAGCAGATACACAAATAAAATAAATCCTGATTCACCATGAGAAGAGATTACAGATGGCATATGGTCAACAAATAATGAAAATTTCATCTCACTAATGATCAAAGACACCTCAAGTAAAATACATGGCATCATGTTTCTATTAGTCAAATCTGCAAATCTATTTCATCATCAATTGACTCCAAGCAGGTAACAGTCGGGTTATCAAGGTTTTTGCTCTGCTGTTCACTCAAAGAGGGCAAAGGTCTTCTACAAAAGACACCCAGCAATCCAACGAATGGCTCAACCTCCTTTGTGACTGGATCATTCCAAGCATGATTTGATGCTAACACGCATGGCATCAATGAGAATAAAGTACTGAGGAGGTGGATTTGCTAAGGGAATGAAACTTCAGGGCATTCCACTTGTATTGACTCTTCCCAAGGTGCCTGGAAATGCCCTACCAGTTTTTTATTCACCATTTTGTGAGTGATTCAAAGATGTGATAAGCTCTGGTCTCCTAAACCTGGTTCTCCCTCTTTGAGTAGGGCTGGAGGAAAGGCGAGGGCTACAGGCGGCTGCCCTGGCCATGGGCGAGGTGGGAGGAGCTATGAGACACGGTGAGATGAGGTGACTCTGGTTCCTGCACAGAGCAGGGAGGAGCGTTGGTGGGCAACAGAGACCGAAGCCAAAGCAACCTGCAATGATGATGCTCCGTTAGTGATGCGAGGGGGGATACTCAGGATACCCTCCATTCCCTGAGCTTCTAGAAGAAGCCAGACTCAGTGCTGGCGAACGAGAGGCTGGTCACCTGTCCCAGTTCCCCTGAGCAGGCATTGCCCTCTGCGGTGTAAAAATAAGAACCATGGCGCTTGGAGAGGTGGGGAGCTGGCTCATGGTCACAGACAGAGTAGGCAGCCGCTTAGGAGTTAATCCCAACCAGGTCATCGGACTCCAAAGTCCTCTTCCCCCCATGCACAGCAACTCTCCTTATCTTGCAAAATACCATAAACCCAGTGGGTGACGGAGAGGGTAAGAAAGCTTGCAAAGTTGTAAAACAAGAATAAAAACTAATCTCTGGGCTCACCTGGGAAATTGCTGCAGATATTTCAAGAAATAAAGTTGGATTGTTCGAGGAATGAAGCACCTCAGTTTCCCATTTATTCGATTCTCAACAAATTGATTCATAATGAGATCAAGTCCCTTAACAAATAAAGAGCTAATGCAGGCTTAATCCCACGTGGAAGATGAAAAATGTATCTTAATCTTCTGCCTGGCCTGAAAAACTAGACCTCAGAGTGTGTGTGGTTGCCATTCTTGTGGGCCGAAGGGTTTGAGCTGGGAGGCTTCCGGCACAGAGAGGGGCAGCATCAGAGAGAGTGGCTTCAGTCAAAATTTAAATGTTAGCTGCTGTGGCTCGGGGCCTAACTGTTCCAGATGAACAGAAAGAAGTACTTGTGTGCCCCGCCCCCTGCCCCCAGCCCCACACATAGTGTGGCTCCACATCTCCTGGCTCGGAGCTCAGCGATCTCTCCCGATGCTGTGGACTTATTTCCTCGGCTGCAACATGGAGCAATAAACCTGTGCACTGGGTCAGGACGGCTGCATCGCCTCTGTGGAAATGCCAGCAGAGCACTTAGCCCCGGGCAGACGCTCCATCACGCCTGCTCTATCACACTCTCGCCATGTGCGCGGGTCACATCTTTTAAACTCGTGCTGCTGCCCTGGCTGCTATTTCCCTCTGAGGTCTCATGGTTGTGTGCCATTGGACTGTTGTTCTAGAAGGACCCTCAGGGACCATCATCCTTTAGTCACATAGTCCCAAGCTCTGTTTTCCTACCAGATCCTGGGTTGAGTTGTTGGAGTCACTTAGAGGAGAAAATGGGGTCTGCATTCGTGTCTTAGGCAGGCCAGTGAGCAGCTGGAATACAGTTGGTGATGGAGAGGCTGGTCCAAGAATCCTGGGGACTGCAGAGCTAGGGTAGGGTTATGAGCCTGGACAGCTAAGTCAAAAACCTAGAGCGCCAGTTCTGCCACTCACTAGATGGGTCTCACCTAAACCCCATCCTTCTCTTTTTTTAAAAAACATGGATGAAGACTCACTACTTCATAGGGCTGGTGCAAGATGAAATGAAATGGCATGTATCAAGGACTAGCGTGGTGACTGCTGAAAGTAAGGACTTCCCAAATGTCTTCGTTCTAATGTTAGGGAATTTCTGTTTAAGGGATGAGGTTGTCCCTACCTTATCAGCCTCAGACTGGGAGGACTTGCTGTGTGTCCAGTCATCTGCCAGGGACTAGGATGCAGGAAATGAGTGGTACAGAGAAGTGCAAAGATCACTGTCCTGTGAAAATTTGGTGGGGAGGTCACCCTGTGTTTTTCTGCTTTCTACAATTGCATTTTGGGATATCAAGTCACAAAGTGGATTTGCCCCTGGCCAATAGGAACCGAGGCTAGAATGTGACAGCCTGCTGCTTTTCACACCATGGGTGAGCAACCTGCCTTCTCTCACACCATGGGTGAGCATCCTGCCTTCTCTCACGCCATGGGTGAGCATCCTGCCTTCTGAGTCTTCCTCCATGATTGTTTTTAAAACTCCAAGAGCCTGGGGTAGGTGCTATGACTGGGTGTTTATTTCCATTGAGCTTTCTGGGCTGTGGGGACATGGGTTCAGCGAATACAGTCTTCACCATGGAAGTCTCATTGATCTTAAAGGAAATTCTGATGTCATCACTGCCTTACTCCTGTCACAGAGCATAAGACGCAGCCTGCTCAATGTCCAGCCCTGGGAAGGGCTCACAAAAGGTCCTCAGAGACTTAGAGCGATGAACAAGAACGGTGACACAGAGTTTCTTATAAGTAGAAATGATGTCTGCAACACTTCACTCCAGACCAGAACAGGATGTACCAGTTTGGGGGATGTCTACCACTCTGTGTTTGAGCCACCATCATCTCTGTCCTGGACCAAGGTGACAACCTGCTATCAAGGTGACAATCTCTTAACCACCACCCCACTTCTTCTGGGACCATTATACCCTCTATGCTTCATATTGGAGCCAGGGAGATCCCTAAGTGTCCAGTCTAGTCACTGTCCTAGAATAAAATCCGGACTGCATGATGCCAAGACTCCAGGTCTGCCTTGGCTTCCTTTCTCCCCTGGCACCCCAGCCTTGTCTCATTCTCCTTCTTCAGGATGAACCGGGACTCCCCGCCCTTTCTGCCTGCATGCTTCTCCTCAGACCCACTTGGCCCTCTCCTTCCCTGCCTTCTTTGCCCCAAACATGTGCCTATCAAAGGGGTCTTTGCAGACCCTCCATCGAAGCAGCACCCACCCTCCCGCTCTCCTAACCCAACAATTATTTCCCTAAAGTAACAGCACTTTTGACTTATTGCACATGCACATGTTAATTTGTTAGAGCATGAGGACTTTGTTCTATTCGCTGTCCTACTTTTTTTTTTTTAAAGATTTATTTATTTATTTACACAAGCACTGGGTATAGTCAGAAGCGCAGGAGGGTGAGAGAATTCACCAGAGCCAGAGCGGGGAGCAGAGCAGGCAGACTGATGAAGTACACTGCTGAGAGGAGCAGTGGGTGGCAGGAGAGGTCTGCGCGCCATGTGGGACCCTCCTCCGGGGGCCGGGGAGCAGCCGGGGATCGAACCGGAGCTGCAGAGGCTGCGGGCAGCTTCACAGCCCAGCGCTCAACCGCTGCACCACCGGGGAGGCCCTCGCTGTCCTACTTCTAATACCAAAAGGCATTCCATGCCAAATGAATATGAAATAGAAGTAAAAACAATAACTGAAATACTCTGGTTCCAATTATGTGACTACTTACCCAGTGTGCACCATTTACTTGGCATAAAAACAGCATGCTATGTATTCATTCGCTTGTGTGTATGATCATGACAAAACTTTAGAACGACCCTTTTAGGTAAGAGTGAAAAATGACCACAGTTATTATCCTGCTAGCGAATATTTATGCAGCATCGACCAGATGCCAGACAGCAACTTTATCAGTCAGTACCACAACGAGTTCCATTATACAGATGAGTAAACTGCACACAGTTGTGTGAAATACCAGCCCACCCACTCAGGAAAGCACTGGAGTCAGGTTTCAAAAGCAAGCAAGCCTGTCTCCAAAGCCAACTGCTTTCCACTTGGCTCAACTGGCTGGAAGGGAAGAAAATTGCCAGGTCATAGTTTTCCAAGCTGGGGTTCATATCCACGACTACTGGCTTCAAAGTTCAAAGAGCTTTTTGCACTTTGCTGCCCACTCATTTCCTGCACCCTAGTCCCTAGCAGATGATTGCACCCTCCCGGTATAAGGCTGGTGAGGTAGAGACAAACTGAAGGGGTGAGGCGTGGGCGGAAGCCTCACTTCTCAGGCCTGGCCCAGGTCTGCCAGGTCCCTGCAGCTCCCTGAACTAGGAAGATGGACTCTGATGCGTTGGTCAGGGTTTAGCTGGGAGTCCCTTTGGATCAGGCCTGTTTTTCTTTGTCAATCTGACCTCACACGACTGCAAACCTCAGGGGCTGGTTAATTTGAACACACCTGATATGTTTTTGTCTCTGACTTAGGACCCACACACATGCAGCCCAACAGAAGCATTAGGAGATGAATCTCTAAAAATATCAGGGGGCAAACCAAAGAGAACATGACATCAGGCCACAGCAATCCAGCGTACTCTGTCTTGGGTCCTGAGCTAAAAAGGATGTGCCAGCAAGACTAGATGAGACCCCCTGGAGGCTTTTAAGTCAATCCGACTGCCCCAGGTTTTAACAGGTGTGGGCAAATGCAGAAACTTTATCATGACTTGATGTCCAGTTACATTTTCTTGGAAGACTTTATGTTCATGGACCCAAGTGAGGAAAGAAATGGTCTCATTTTGGATCCCCATATCTCACTGGGAGCAGGTGACAGCACCCCCAATTCCAAAATCTGCTGCCCACTCAGTTAGGGCAAGACCACAGCATGTGACCCACTTGTCCCTCAGCCACGTGAAATGAACACAGATATGGCTGACCCTGAATGTTAGGCTAACCTCTGACCTCTGACACTGCAGTGTGCCCAAGACCTTTCAGCATATGGCCCCCGGAGACAGCCAGGAGAATATTTATAATATCTCTGTTCTTAACCAAGATCAGAAAGCAGCTGAGTGCCCACCAAGAGGAGAAGAGATTCGCACATTGGGGTAGTCGTGCAATGGACTACGGCAGAGCAAGAGCAAAGATGGAGCATCAGGCAAGGGCAAGGAGAGAGAAGAATCCAGGTACTACAGTCTAAAAGCAACTAGAAGAAACATGCACACTACAGCATTTTACCTGCCAGGTGACAGGTGTCAGAACAGTGGTTACCACTGGGGCACTGACTAGGAAGCGGCCAGAGGGAATTTCCAGGGTGGGAATGTTCTATACTTTGATCAAGGAGGTGGCATATGCAATTGCTGGTTGATATGAGGACTGTCAATGCCATTTGCAAGAACCAATACTAAATGAAAGGGATCCCTTGTTAAAAACCAATAGAGTATGTTGAGATAGTAGCTTCAGGCATTCAACCCAGAGAGGCCCTTCTCAGCTGATCTTGAAGCCGATCATGGTCAAGCTGTACACTTATGATCAACACACTTTACTTGAGTTATGAAAGGCAGAAGCAAACATATAGAGAATCAGGGGGAAGAAGCTCTCTATTTGGGGGGAATACTGAGTAAGAGGGTGATTTTTTAATGCATCCACCCAAATCATTTTGTGTAGGTAACCCCCAATTTTCATTCTTTTATGTACTTCCTATTCTACCCAAAAGAACTTAAATCCTGGTGCCATGGACACACAGCCTTTAGAAAGCTCATCACACTGACTTATTCTTATGAAGAGCTAAAAACATAAAATAAAATAAAGCTAAATGTATATCTGAAATTTATACTTATATTCAACTCAGTTTGTCTTCAGAAGTCCCAGGCGAGACAGAAAGGTCCCTCTCCTGATATGGCCAAGGGAAAAGGTGGGAGTGGGAGGGTATGACATTCCAGAACAGCCAAACTTTCCAGAGATGTCTGGGTCAGCCAGGAGAGGGCTGTCAGTCAGACAGTGGGGGGGATGCAGGCAGGGACCTCAGGGGATAGGGTCGAGTTCACAGTGGGTTTCTATATCAAGTAAATCCACACCAGCCATTCACTGCAGGGCAGGAACGGGGATGGGAGTATCTCACTGAAGTATGGGCGCCACATCTGCTTGGCCATATTTTTTCCTTCTCTTGAGTTTTATTTTCCTTTTTATTCAAAGAAGGAAAGAGGGAGGTGCGGAGGCAGCCCTGTGACTTTGGACCTGCCAGGGAAGCTCGGGCACTGACCCAGAATCCTGTCCTGAGCCCTTTTAGAGATGGCCAATTCCCTGACACCAGACACAGAGCCTGGCTTCCAGGGGTGCAGGAGAAGTGGACCGGGAATGCTGACTGCAGAGGTACCATGGGACATAGGGGTAGAAGCTAGGACTTCGGAGCTTCAGAACTAGGCCCAAGTGTCACGTCCATTAGTTACCCCTCTCTCCTGGGAAGTAACATTACTAAGGTGTGGTGTTTAAGTCTCTAAGCTTTTTCAGCTGCCTAATTCCTAAATGAGAATCATCCAAAACACTTGTACCCTGGCTTCTCACATAGTAATGCTACATATATGTGCTACATATTGGGTTCTCCGATAAGTCATGACATTTTTTTCTGTTTTCTCTCCAAAATGCGTCACGACTTTTCAGACAACCAAATACATGACCCCCCCCACCCAAAGCTTCACAAACAAACCACAAGGGGGTACTGATAGTATCATCGTCATTTTGTGAAGTAATAAACTGAACCCCAGAAAGGTTAAGTAACTTGCCCAAGGTCACACAGCCAGTACAGAGGCGGTATAAACCTAGAGAGCTTGATTGCAGAACATGTGTTCCTAACCACTTCACTATCCTCTGGGTGGGGGGGTGGTACTGGGAGGAAAATTGTGAGGAAACCTGCGTAAAATTGTCTGCAATACGATCGATACTCAAAAATATTAACCCCGTTCCATTTTCTTCCATTTCTCTGGGGCTCCATGCAGCCGTAGCGTCATTTAACCATTCCAGCTCAGTATTTAATCAAAAGGAATACCCCAGAAAGGTTCAGCAATTGGCCTAAGGTCACACAGCATGTGGATGCTGAAGCTGAGAACATAACAGATATTTCATATTTTGTTCAAGGAACCTTTATGACTTTCTATTGGGGCCCCGTGTTGCCTATTTTGTATTTTCTTCTCTCCTTTAATTTGGTGAGGAGTTTCTTTTATTCTGAGTTTGGAAAGGAAGGTGGCTGCCAGAGCTACAAATTAATGAATGCAGACATAATCTTGGTTTGGATTTATTTACATCTTCCATAAATCATATTTATTGAGTGCCTGGGGTGTACAAGGCTCTGTGAGAGGTCCCACACATTAAAGCAAGGAAAAAATAAACATTACAGACACTTGGTGTATACTGCAGACTACTTAAATATCCAACGGCATCAAATAAATCATCAGACTGTTTAGAAATCGGCTCTGGCATGCTCCCTGCAAACCTTCATACAAAACCCTACAATTGTGCAAGGCAGGCGCGGCTCGAACTCCGGCCTATTCTCTCCATGGCGCTGGGAATATTTGTTAACACGAGTCAGTCTGTCAGAGGTCCCGGGCGTCTACCATGTTTTGGAGGTTGGAATTATTTTGGCCTCCTCACTCTCCCTGTTTAGACTAACATCTTCTTCAAACTAGCAATTAAAAAAGATGGAACCAGTCAACACTGACAGTATACTGTTTGCAATTAAGCTGATCCAAACAAGAAACTATCTTCACCATTTTTAACAGTATCACAGACTGACTGTGGGAAGTGAAGGTGGACACCACACGTGTGTGCACAGCTGAGCACACAGCCACACTCAGTGAGGAGGGGATGGGCAGAGATGACCTACCCAGAAGGACACGTTGTCACCTATCAGCCCTTCGGTGCCTGCACAGAGCTGCAAGTCCCAAAGCTGAATCATCTTGTAAGTTCACACCCAATGGAACTGCTTCCTTTCCATTGAGAAGTCTGAGGCTCAAACCACTTATTCCTTTTGCATATCTTATAGCAGAGTAAAGGATTCATCTCTTTTATGCAATGAAGATGGAATGAGGGCCTCCCTGGTAGTGCAAGGGATTAAGACACAGCCTATGAAGCTGTCTGCAGCCAGTGCAGCACGAGTTCGATCCCCGGCCAGGGAGCAACCCCATGGCACAGGAGACTTCTCCTGCCTCTCCCGCTGCTCCTCTCAGCAGTGTATTTCAGTAGATCCGCCTGTTCTGTTCCCCACTCTGTCTCTGGTGGGTCCCCTCATCCTAGGACCTCTGGCCTGTACCCCAGTTCTTATATGCATAAATAGATAAATCTTTTTAAAAAAGGATGACACGCGTACCATCTTTTATCAGGCACTGTGCTAGGTGATGGGGAGAAGAAAATAAACAGGGCATGCCCTTGACCTCTTGGGGAGAGAAAAATGGGGGCTACACAGGAGTGAGTCAGTAGTCACAGCCCTGCCTGCATTATGCTTTGGGGTCACACCTTCTCAGAGGAAGTAACCGAGCAGAATTATGATCTTAGCTCAGTGAAGACAGACAAGGCAAGAACATTCCAGAGAGGAAGGACATCCATGGCAGCAGGCGCCAGCGAGATGGGGAATTACACGAGTGTGTGAAGGACTTTCTGGCTGGCCAGGAAACTACCAGAAGCCTGAGTGAAGGCCAGGGGACTTTTAGGGTCTGGATGCTTTTCACATTGATCTTGGGGTATGATCTCTCTCCTGACAGTGAGAGGTAGGCATCAGGGATTATTATATTCTATATGGGAGTGACAATATCATATTTGCCTTTTAGAAGCATCTCTTTTCTATCATTTTCCTTTCTAAGCTCTCTGGGCTATTGAGAGAAAAATGAATGTTCTCGCTACTATCTTGCATGCTTCATACAATCTCTTCTAGGTGAAAGAACATTCAGTGGGGATAATTTCTGAGCCCAAAAGGATAATCTTGTGGAAAACACAACAGGCTATAGAAACAAATGTTTATACTTTAGAAATTGTAGAAGTTTAGAATATAAGATGAAAGAAGCAAAAGAAAGAATTGAGAGAGAGGAAGAGGGAGGGAGAGAGGCCCAAGAGAGAGAGGAGGGAGGCAGGAAAGAGGTAAGGGGGGGAGACTCAGGTTTATAACCTGTGGGAGTATATACAAAGTGAGTTGACCCATTGCCAGCTGCATAAAACTTGCTTAAGTCATCGGAACCTTGGTTTCCTTATGAAGAAAAAGGGGAATATCTCAGCAATTTCTGACAGGGTTGGTATGGACTAGACACCCACCTATGGCCTAGGTGATGATCTATTCACCCCGGCCCCTGCTCTCCCTTCCACGAGATGGAGTTATGGCTGGGAACGGACAGGTTCCCTGGGCTCCCCTTCCAGCTGAGATTGCCATGTGACTTGTGTCACCAAAGAATGAAAGTGAAGGCATGGAAGTAAGTCACTTCTGGGCCATGGGCTCTAAAATTCCAGGGTGCCTGTTCTGTGCCCACCTCTATGCTGGCTGGGAGAAGACGACTTGGAGGTACAAGACAAAAGGGGCCTGGGTCCTGAATCACAGCATGGAAGAGTCACCCTCAACCAGGAACTTGATGGGCTCCTGCAGGAGTGAGACGGCTCATGTTTCTGTTGCTAAAATGGCAAGGTTTATGTGTTACTCTGGTGTCTTTTCTCCCCTTCCCCTGTAAAAGCATCCTGCCAACTTCTCACGGCCATAATTTAGCAACTTCTTCACTTTGAAAAGTTATCATCTACTCACTATCCTGGTGAAACTGTCAGTTGCTGAGAAATGGAACCCAGCCAACTGATTAGTTTTGATGGACTGCGGTGTGGAAATCCAGTCTCTGTCACTGAAGTGCCTATTCATCCAATTAGCCAAATGACTATGGGGAACTCTAGCCAAGTGCAACACTTAGTGGACGGCTGCTGGGAGGTCAGGGAGTGGGAGGAGGTGATTTTATCAAATGCCTGCTCCTCCTTCCCTGTCCTCTGGCCAAAACGAGTGCAAAGCAGAGAGAAGAGAACAGATCCTCCCCATTCCTTTCCTGCCTGGCATGAACACTTCGGTGTGACTCTTGAAATAAAAGTCTCAGTGCTATTGTTATCATCGTCATCAGCAGCAGAAGTGTTGTTATTTTGTATTTCATCATTTAACACTTATTTCTAAGGCATATACTCTGTGCCAGGCACTGTGCTTGGAGTTGACAAAATAGAGAATAAAGCAGTCGAGGTTACACCTTCCTGGAATTTGCATTTGAGCAGGGAGAGACTATCACCCTCAAAAGTTTTCAAGATTGCCCTGGGCATTCTAGCATGTTGAACAACATCCCTGGCCTAACCCACTGGATGCTGGCAGTACCCCCTGAGTTGTGACAACCATAAATGTCTCCAAATATTGTTAACTATTTCCTAGGGGTGGGGAAACTTACCCCTTGGTCCTTTTTCCCATTAAGAAGCACAGCATATTAAGCAAACACTTATGCAGGCTAGAAGGATACCAAGAGCCAAATAAGAGAAGTGCTTGGAGGGAGCACCTTTCAGGAAGGCTGAATATGGAGAGATCGGCTACATGAAAGGCTGGAGAGGACCTTCCAGGCAAAGCGACGCAGGAGGACAGCAAGGAAAAGAGACAAGTTCTGGGAGGGGCAGGTGTGATGGGGACCAAGTTCAGCAGAGCATGTAGACTCAGGATGGGCAGGGATAAGAACACAGGCAGAGCCCAGCTCTGTCGCCAAGAAACAAAATTTGGGTTTTATTTTAAACAAAAGAAAGAGAGGCGGTAGTTTGTAGTCGGGTGCTGGAGGAGCACACTGCCTGTGCCTCAGTTTCCCCATCTGTGTAATGGAGCCACAGGAAAGTGTCCGTCTAGAACTGTGAGGAGGATTTAAGAAGCCCCCTCAGGTGAAGCACAGATTCTGGAGCAGTACAGGACGGGCTGGCAGTGCGGGGATGGCGCTGGCTGGAAGTAGCTCAGGACAGAGGACAGCAAACCTTTCTTCTCAATTTACATCACTCTGAGAGTTTGGCATTGGCCCTGATGGGAGTATTTAGACCAGGCAAAATGGCAAATGCTAGGAATCAGGTTTTCCCCTCACCCCTGGAGTGCCGATGGCTAAGCATTTACCAGCACACACACCCCATTATTACCTATTATTAGGTTGACTATTGAAGGGTTTTGAACATAAGAGTGACATAATTTGCTTTAGGGTTTTGTGGACTGTTCTGGGAAGAAGAGAGATGGGGTTAGGAATGGGATCAGGAGTCTAGTGGGGAGGCTCCTGTAGTAATACAGGCAAGAGATGGTCATTTAGGCCTGGTCGTGTTGGTGAACATGGGATCAGATTTGAGATGGGATCAGATTTGAGACATATCATGGAGATTAAAGGAAGGAACTTGGAGTAGATGCAATAAAATGGACCGACTGGTATGATGTTCTGGACTTAGCAGCTAGAGGTCTACATTACTACTCTGGCTGGCAACAACAAAATCTGTGGTTGCTTTATATTAACCATCTACCTATAACAGAGATTTCATATATTTCTCTGATCTTCTCCAAAACACCAAAAGAATTAGAATAGGACTTAGCTACATGTCATGGATGTCACATTGAGTCTCAGAGGAGTTAAGGCACTCGGCCAGAGTCACCCAGGGAGTTGGTGGCCCTCCAGGGTCCCAGTCAGCTCTCTCTGACTTGGGAGTCCATGCCCACCACCAGGCTGCCCCCCTCCCTGCTGAATCTCCTTGACACGTGTCCCTTGCCATGGGAGAGGGGGCTCTTTGATCTTGTGTCTTTGTTGTGGACACCTCGGTGTATTCTCTATAGTATCCTCTAAGTAAGGAAATCCAGGAGAGGCCATAGTACCATATAGTCAAAGGGGCTTAAGTCTTGCTCTTCCAAGCACTTTTCAGAACCCTCTGAGACTCTTTTTTTGGGGAGGTCAGGTTTTATAAGAATTCAAAGAAGTGGCCTTAAAGTTTCTGGGTGGGGAATAATCACCATCACCATCATCATCATCATCTCATCATCATCACCACCACCACCACCACCACCACTATTCCTATCTCCATCAACACCATTATCATCCTCATCACCATCATCCTCATCCTCATCATCATTCCCATCCTCATCATCATCACAAAGCTAACATCTACTGTCATTAGTACAAATACATTAACATACACTGTTGAATTGCTAACAATGAAAGAAGTACCTAGCAAAATGGCTTAGACCTCTGTGGGCTAGGTCACATTATCAGCCCAGAATACAGGTGGGGAAACAGTCTCAGAAGACTAAAGAAGTGCTTGGATGCCATGGTGGGTAAAAAGCAGAGCCAGGGTGCAAATCTAGTAGGAGGTGATGAGGTTCTTGGGCTCCAAAGTATTTGTTCTTTCAATTAAATGATTCGCTGTAACACTGACTGCTTACAAAGGCAGGATATGCAAATATCCACTAGGTATCTTTCTCATTGTTGTTGGCAAGGCCAAGCACTGACAGAGAAACATCCTTTTGATGTCTTTCCTGGTTGGCACCCCAAGGGTGAATCAGCCCCCTCAAGCCACCTACCAAGAAATGTGTCCTGGTACCACCATCTAAGATTGTGACAAATTCTGGCAGTGGGGTCTGAGTAGTTAGGGGGGAAAAAAAAAGACCTGTGCTCCCATTTTTTTCACCTTCATGTTTGCCCTGAGTGGTTCATGGACAGATAGCTTAAATCATCTGACTTGATCATCTCAGCTGAAAGTTCTTTTTAGAAGGGATGGAACAAGCATATCTGGAACTGGGCAATTGTGTCATCGTGTTGAAACCCACACAAGAGCAGATAAGCCTTAAGATGTTCCACTGAGTCGTCAAAAAAGTACACACCCCATCGTACCGACAATAATCAGAAGTGGAAATATTCTTTTTTTTTTTTTTGTCTTGCTTGAAAACAATGAGTTTGGTCTGGACGATCATCTGTGTCAGTTGTGTCGATACTTCCCTTGGCTTAGAGACGCACCTGAAATGACTGTCATGAATGCAAATTTGGTGGTATGGGCCATTTATATTAGCAAACGCCTGACTTCTCAATCAATAATCTTTAAAATGTCACTGGATTATGTCTCTCTCTGGATTATTTATTAGAATTCTTCCTGCTGCAAACAGCAGAGTCGATTGGCTTCTTTGGCAACAGGTCGGAAAGTTTCTAAGTGGTTTATTGACTTGGTTTTCCAACCCCCAGCCCCAATTCATACACACATACACACACAATTTTTTAAAGATTTATTCATTTATTTTATTCATAGAAGAACTGGGGTATAGGCCAGAGGTATGGGGGATGAGAGAATTCACCACAGACACAGTGGGGAGCAGATCTACTGAAATACACTGCTGAGGGGAGCAGCAGGTGAGACAGGAGAGGTCTGATGTGCCATGTGGGTTAGCTACTTGGCCAGGGATCAAACTCAGGTTGTAGTGGTGATAGAACTGAGACTTAACCCCTAGGCCACCAGGGAGGCCCTACACACATATATTTTTAATTAAAAAAATTTTTTTTTACTTAATAGGTTGATGTAATGACATATAAGACAAACTCATGGTTTAACTTTGACAGCTAAAAACAAAATTGTACTTCCTTATGAAATCAATCCAATGCTTACATTTCTATGTCCCTGGAAAAGTTTCAAATGTTCCTATTTGCTCACTCAGCACTGGCCTGGGGTCACTTGCTCAGCACAGAGGTATCCATGTTCAATAGAAGCACTGCATCCCTGATTTTGAAGATGCTTTTGAGGGTTGATACCATGAATTCTCTGCCACATCTGCTAGACAGAAGCTGGCATTTGTTGAATGCCTTCTAAGCACTCTGCTTCCTTAGAAGGGTTGATATACATTTACATCTCTCTACGACCCAGGGTAGGGCTCCTCAAACCAGTTTTCTGGGTGAGATAACTGAGGCCCAATGAGGTTAAGTAACTCAACCCAAGCTTATGCCTAGCAGGTGGCTGAGGGAGACTGGACATTCTTCCTAGGTTGGCTTACCAAAGAGTCATTTGGAGAGACTCTCTTGGGGTCACCCTGCTGTTCAGACTGGGGTGATTTTTTTTAGATTTATTTATTTATGCAGACAAGAACTGGGTTGTAAGCCAGGGGGTGAGAGGATTCACCAGAGAGAGTGGGGAGCAAAATAGGCAGATCTACTGAAATATACTGCTGAGGGGAGCAGCAGGCAAGGCAGGAGAGGTCTGCTGTGCCATGTGGGTTGCTCCCTGGCCGGCTGGGAATCGAACGTGTGCTACAGTGGCTGGCAATAGCTTGACAGCTCTGTCTTTAACCCCTATGCCACCAAGGGGGCCCCCCCAAGACTGGGGTGATTTTGAGTGTGAAAGGGGTGCTATTAAGAATTATACTCAGACAATAGCATTGCCAGTGTAATCACAGACAACCAGGATATGGGGTTAATGGAGTTAAAGATGCAAGTCCCATATCCCATCCCAGACCCACTGATTCAAATCTGTAGAGAAAGGGTTTGAACACTGTCTGTTTATTAAGCACCCCAGACGGTGTTTACCATTGCAAAGTAGTCTTGAATCTCACTGGCTACTTGAGAATAATCTAAGGAACCTTTCAAAAACTGGGACCCAGTAAATGTTGCATCAGATCTGATTTGGGGCTCAAGAGTCAGCAGTTTTCAGAATGCATTTTTTAGTATTCTTGTTAAATTTATAAATCATTATCAAGGATATAGGGAATTAATATGAAATGTAGACTTTCCATTTCACCACAATGGGGGAGGTAAGAAAAACCTCATTCTAAAGTTTTTTTTTTTTTTATTAAGTTGCTATATTCTTTTGTGAAGACTGTAATTAAAAGAAAAGGAATACTCTCTACCACTGCAGGCTGTTTGTGTGACCTTGGAGCAACTTACGTTACTTCTATGTGCTCTAGTTTATTCCTGTTTACAAATGGAATTTTAATAGCACTATGCCGATTTAATTGGTTAACCTTTCAATGACTTAGACTCATGGCATGTAGAAAGAGCTCACTAAATAAAAGCACCACTATTATTTTACCTAAATCTAATTTCCCCTCAACCTACTTCTCAATCTTCAGTCTTTTTGCTTCTCTTTAAATTTATAGGTCACATTATATGTTTACAACTCAATACATTATATGTTTACAACTCAATACATTTCCTAACTCTTGACCATTATACTGCCATCTTATATATCAACACCTATTGTCACTGTACAGAACAAATTTTACATAGTTATTCCTATTCCTTCTTACATTGTCCAAAAATACAAAAGTGATAAGAATTAGCTACAGTAATGTGCTGAAAAATACTAAGAATTGGTACTCTGAAAGTAGAAAAAGACACTGTTAAATATATTTCTTCAATGTTCTTTATAGTGGGTATATAGTATTCCATTCTATACATATATGCCACATTTTAGTTATGCAGCTGCATATTGTTGGATATTTAGGTTGCTTTGGTGTTTGGATACTATAATTATTTGTTTCCTTGTTTGCTTTTTAATCAGTTACTGTAGTTTATTATAGATAAAGTAAAAAAAAATGATTCTGAATATGGCAAATTCAATTTTGTTAGGGATAGTGTCTGGAACATAAATAAGCAATTCGTCCCTCTGTAACTCTCTTTTACACCCCAATTTATTCTAAAGAAAAACGGCCAAGAATGGACTAAAATGAAAACCTGCTAAACAATAAAAAAGAAATAACACTCTCAAAGAGAAAAAAAATGGGTCACTCTTTGTTTAATGGCAAAGATAAAAAAATTTCTCTTTCATGTTGAAATCCATAGAATGCGTTCTGAGCTTTAGTCTTCAACTTCAAGGAAGGAAGGATTTTTAAGCTGAGGATGGGCTGTTTCTGTCTTATTATTTGTGTGGGAAAAATAAATGTTGCATCAGATCTAAAAGATACCAGAAGCCACACATGTCTCCTCATGGCCTGTGTGCATCTTATTGGCCCTTTAAAAGTAAGAGTTACACTATACATTTACCACTTTTACTTATTTAGTAGGGAAAATTGGCAAATGAGACCCTAAGAGTTTGACAAGATTCGACCTGCTGTCAAAATAATCCTCCAAACTACTATTTTTTAAATGAATTAATTTATTTTTGCATAGAAGAACTGGGGTGTAGGCCAGAGGTTTGGGGGGGGTGAGAGGACATAGTCTCAGAAAAAAGATGGGGAGCAGAAGTAGAATTACTGAAATACACTGCTGAGGGGAGCAGTGGGTGAGACACAAAAGGTTTGCTGTGCTATATGTGGGTTAGCACCCTGGATGGGGATCGAACTCAGGGCCTCAGCGGTGACAGTGCTGAGACTTAACTCCAATGCCACCAGAGAGGCCTCCAAACTTTTATTTTTAAACTCATGAATAAGGGAAGACCAACAGTGTGACTTGATCATGCAATTAAAGAAAGACATACCTACATAAGCCCAGATTCAGGCATGTAGCAGCTGTGTGACTGTGAGCAAGTTCCTTAACTCACCACCAAGTCTGGGTTCTGGCACTTAGTGTGCCTGCAACCAAAGGTTCCAGTTATTGTTAGAAACTGGCCAAGTTATATATCATTTGCCGTGCTACCTGCAGGCCCACGGACCCTCCCCGCGGAAGACGGGTCCCTATCGGGGAACTATCACCTCCCATGTTGACTGCAATCTTGCAGATGAACATCTGGGAGAGGTGTGTACAAAACCCCAGGTTCTCTCCAGGCAGGCTCTGCCTTCCCCTCAGCCTCGCTCAGTGGGTCACTAACAGCAGGCGTGGTCCTAACATTTGCATAACATGTGAGTGTTGACAAGGAGCATGAGCACCAAACCCAAAGCAAGCTGTCCCTGGCATCCATTTTAATGGGCATTGGCGACTCTTGTCCTTGCATGACTGGAGTACATCTTCTCTGACACTGCTCCCAGCCCACCCTATTATCTAGGAAAGTTCTTGTGCTTCGCAGGGAACAAAAGCAGCAGGGGAAGTGTCAGGGAGAGATCTGAGCCGAGTTTAAAAATGATATGCAGGCAGTCAGCTCCTCCGGGCTGGATACAGGCTGGTCATTATAAAGGTCCAGAGAGGTTGCATCAGCTGCTGAAACCCCATCCTGCATCCCTGTACTTTCCAGGCTAAGAGTTTGGGCTCCTCCTCTTAACTCTGCTCTTCTGCTCCCATGTGGGCACTGATGTCCACCAGTGGTTAGAATTGGGAACAAGGTGTTGTTTTTGTCCCAGGCAACGGCTGTGGGTCAAAGGCAAGCATTTTCCCTTCATCGAGGAGGGAAAGGTACCCTATATATGCATATAATATTTTAATTAGAAATGAAGGAAATTCACTTTTTTTTTAAATATTGTCCTTTCAAGGATGTCTCTATTTGCATAGTTTGATTCTCTTCCTCCACCCAGCACCAACATCAGTGTGACCTTTTCCTGCTAATTGGAAAATCTTACGGAAATAAACCCTGTCAGAAAATGAGAAGTGACTCCCCCTTTGGATGGCCAAACGACCTCAGAGGGGGAAAGAAGTTCTGAATTTCTGCTCCTTTTGCACACACTGCAAAATCTTTATTACTTCCGAGAGCCTTGAAGCTCAGTAATGCCCCTCCAGTGCAAAGCGGAGTAAATAAATTTCTTCTTATGACCACTTTGGAGAAACACACAACCAGATTTACTCAGCAGGGATAGATAGTGGACAGGATAATGAAGAGAGAATAAGAATATGATCGGGGTTTACAGCCTCTTCTGTCTCTTTAAAGGGTTTTAATCCTTCAGAAACAGGATACAGGGTCCATTTCCTTAAAGATACAGTGTCCCTTCTGGGGCAAGTAATGTTATAAAAAGCTAAGATGTAACATCTATCTCGCAATATTGATTGGCACTTTAGTGTGATAAAAGGGGTTGAACCTGAAGGGGAAAAGAGGAAAAAAGGTAAGAGGGAATTACTCTTTGAAGAATTCAGTGTCCCTATAATCTCGGGCCAAACTTCAACGACAGAGAAACAAAAGCACCTTTTGGGCTCGGCGACATTCGTGGGCAAAGCTGGATGATTCGAGGCAAGAGATTCACCTCTGCCAGGGAGTGACGTGGTTTTCTGATCGATTCTGATGATGCTGATGGCACATTCGGATGATTCTTAAACTGATCCCTAACAAGCCAGAATCAGAGATTCTGATCTGCTGCCACTAGCCTGAGTGACCGGCCTATCTCTTGAGGGGTCTTGAGTTCTTGAGTTAAATGCTCCAGTGACCCAGCTGGTTCATCTCAACGCTGCCGACTCTGAAGTCGCTTTCAGTGGCTCTCCTCTACACCCCCCAGCTGCTTCTTAGCTCCTTTACCCCTGAAAGAGGTCACCAAACCTTTGTTGAACACTTGCTGTGTTTCAGGAATGCTCACTTCATTCTCATAACAACTTTGGTGTCAAGGTTATTACTAACCCCAATTTACAGATTAGGAAAAAGAAGTTCAGAGAGGTTCTGTGTCTTGCCCAAGAACACACAGCCTGGATGGGGCAGAGCGGGGATTCATTTTCTTTTCTTTCGAGCACATAGTTGGACTACATTTCCCAGCCTTCCTTGCACTTGGTTGTGGTCACCTGAGCTCTGATCCATGAGCAGAAGCGATGTGCATCACTTCCAGGCCTGTCCTAGAAAATCCCCCATTGCTTCTCTCTACCCTTCCCTATCCAGTTACAGACCAGGACCCAGCAGAAACAGAGGTTCAGGTAGAAGAAGCTGAGGCTATGAGTCCCTGCCTGCAGAAGGGCTGCCGGGGACCTGCCAACAAGCCAGCTCACCCTGCCAGCCGTGAGGGAGCAAGAAATAATATATTTAATGTGTTAAGTTGCTGAGATGTTGAGGTTATGTGTGACGACAGGCAGACTGCCCTAACAGGGTGACAACTGTGTGTGTGAGTGTGTTTGTGTGTGTGTGACTATGTGTGTGTGTACACAATCTGACTGCTGCCACGTGCTCAGGAGGAATCCCAGATATTCCCAAGTAGCCTGGCCCACATTCCTTGTTCACCTGCAGCTTCCAGACCCAACGGTCCTGCAAACACACTGGCCACTTTCACAGCAAAGCTGGAATCACACCCCCTTGTCCTTGTCAGCTGTCAGAGCAAGTGTCATGCTACCTTGAAATGCTACTCCTCCAAGGACTCCCTGTTGAGTCCTTATTTTGGAAACTTGACTACATTCCCTGTGGGTTCTACTTTCTCTTTCTGTACTTGGCCAAGACCCCTTGTCTTGCTCCCACAGGGCTCTGGAGCTAAACAATGGGGGTCACCTCTGCCCATTCCTTTTTTGCAGACTGGGACCACAGCAAGACCAGTTATTGGCCCATGATTAATAAGGGTGGACGTGGTCCATCCTGGACTTCATGGGGAGTGTCTCTGGCTCTGGAATTTACAGAATAACTCTCAGTAAATCTGAATGTGCTGCTCCCGCTGAAATCTCCATTCCCAGGCCTCTCTTCCGGGCTCACAGGAGAGAGCTTTCTGTTGCCTTTGTTTTGTTTTGAATGGCAGGGGACTATGGATTAGGAGTGATTTCAAAATCTACAAATCCATGCAAATATGAGCGTGGAATCCTGGAATTCCAAAGCTACAGCATCCTGGGACTTTTGAATCCCAGACCTTGGGATTATGGATTTGGGGAATCTGGAAACACAGAATCCCTTTTTCAAAGCAGTCTCTAAGACCACTGGTTTCTGGGCTGGAATTTGCGGCTGTGTTCTGGCCTCAGCGACCAGTGTCCATGCTTCTCTGGGGATATATGGCAGGACATGACATGCCAGATTTTCCAGGGACAAGTGTCAGACAAAAGCTGGGAATGGCGGCCTGAGCACACACTTGTTACCGCCACATGTTAATGGGAAGCTTGGGCAGCTCTGTTGTGGAGGGCACCCTTGGGGCATTGCTTTTTTACTTTCTTGCTCTGGGGACGAAGGGCAATGACACCAAGAATGCCACACCCCCAGGTTGTCATGCCCGAGGTAAGCTCACTGGGACCCAGCCAGAGATGGAAATGTCACCTATCAAGATGACATTTCGGCCTCGTTCCTGCCTCCGGATCTGAGCAGCCCGGGAAGTGTCTGTCCTGAGCTGTGGGCAGCTGGAGACCCAGGGCCAGTTCTATGGGGAAGTGGCACCTGCTTAAGGGACCGGGGGAAGAGACCAAATCACAGAATGTCCTGCCAAGGGGCTGAGGCAGACACACCCCGACTCAGAACTAAATTGATATGCTCCAAACTGCAAGAGAGTTAGGGCCAATAATATTCTTGGGGCAAGAATAACGTCATACTGAGACTCTCCGTACCTGCTTCTGTCATCCGGGACTTATTAGCAGTGGCCACATATTTCACCTCTCCTAGAATTACAGACTGTGCTTGGGTATTTTGGTCTTTAGGAGGTTCATAGGCGTGAGAAAGGAGGCCTCACAGTGCAGAGACCCAGATGAGAAAATCTGAGCGCCAAGGTCAAGCTCCACTCTGCTCGATCTCAGCTGTGTGACCTGGGCCTTTTCCGCACTTCTTCAAGCCCAGGGATTAGAGGAATGACGTGAAATACTACCAGCTAAAATTCGTGTAGTGCTATGCCTGTACCATCCCTATTAACAGCAACCCTGTCAGCTAAGTGTGACTCTCCCTCTCTCTCTCTTTAAAAACATTCAAAAATGAGTAACCAATGTTCAAGGCCACTCAGGCAATCAGAGGTGGAGGCAGAGAGGAGCGAGCTTCAGATGGGCCCACACAGAAGCCTGCTCAACCGTCCCGTGCATCCTGGGATGTGAGCTCACTGCCAGGAGCACCTATTTCCCCCCAGTTGTGACAATCACAGGTATTTCCAGTCATCAGCATCAGGGGAGTTAAGTCACTTGAGCATCAGTTAAATAGACGGAAATTCAGATGGAATGTAAGAATAAAGGTGTAGTATCTGAAACATAGAGTTTCAATATATGTTAGTGTTATAATTCAAAATATGGAATGCCTGACCCATAAAAAGTGTCAAGTGTTAAAGAGTGTTGAGAGAGAGCGAGAGAGCATGTGAGAGAGAGATAGAGAGAGAGAGAGAGAGAAGACTTCTCTGGTCCCAGGATCATAGAACAAATTATAAAAGGAATTAATGAAATATACAAACTCTAGAGGAATTTTTCAAAGCACTTTTGGGTTATGGGGCCGGTGGTACTAGTATATAATGCTCACCCCAGCACCAGTCTCCCCACAAAGCAATCCCCACATGATGCATGAAAGTTAGCAATGCTGCAGGAGTGGGTTGTCTGCCGGACCCCTTGCTGCAGGCCAGACCCTATTTGAAGCCTTATCTTCTCTATTTTCTAGGCTGTTCATCCTCCCCAGAGCCAGGTAAGGTGCACCTTTATTTTCTCCCTCTCTGGAGGAGGTAATCAGTGTTCTGAGAAGGGAAGGCATTTGGCTGAGGTTATACTGTCAATCTGTGGCAGAGCTAGGATGGAAATCAAAATCTTTCAGACACTGGCCCTAACTCCCAGGACCCCAAGGAAAGGAAAATTGGCCTCCAATGTGGAAGGGTGGGAGCACTCCCATGGTCATCCTCCTGTGACTTCTAGACCCAAGGCATGTTCTGGGAATGGTTGTACACCTATCAGTGGTCCAGAGCCTTCAGCAAAACTCAAGATACATGCGGAGGAGGCTACCATAAATCATTTCAGTGGGAGGTGGAAAGCGCGGACAGGACAGGGATGCAAGAGAGGTCATGAAGCAAACATGAAGATGCATGGGTCTGGACATATGTCTATGTGTCTAGCTAGTTTGGGGTTAGACAACAGACATACATGTCGATGGCACCTGCTGGCTGAGCACAAGGCAGCAGGAGCAGGTCTAGGAGTTATTTCCTAGCAGAAGTAATGCTGACTGATGGGCCTCCTTGGTGGCACAAGGGGTTAAGCAAGCACTGTGAAGCTGTCTGCAGCCTCTGCAGCATGGGTTCGATCCCCAGCAGGCCAGAGAGCAACGCACATGGCGCAGCAGACCTCTCCTAACTCTCCCGCTGCTCCCCTCAGCAGTGTGTTTCAGTCAGTCTGCCTGTTCTGCTCCCCACTCTATCTCTGGTGAATCCTCTCACCCCCCACACCTCTGGCCTGTACCCCAGTTCTTGTATGCATAAGTAAATCTAAAAAAAAAAAAAAAGAAGTAATGCTGACTAAGGCTTGGGGCACTGAGGCTACAGGGGAGCAGGAAAGGTGGGCAGAAGATGGGTCATTCGGAGCAGTGGTCAGATTTGGGGGACAGTGAAGAATGACTGCATTCTATAGTCACCTCTTATTGCCAGAGGAGAAGAGCTTGGGGTATGTGAGGTGATCACAATGCCCTGTTGTACGGCCCTCTGTCCCCAGGAAAACTATCCTTGGAAACTGTGGCATTGCCCTTCTTGGGTGCATTTCTATCTGGTCTTCTCCACCTTGCATGGAATTCTACACCATCCTCCTGCCTGAACTATGGAAAAGATAGCGTTGTCTCAAAAGTAACAGGAATTTAATTTCTTAGGGTGGGAAAAAAAAAAAAGAAAAGACAAGGGAAAAAAACCCTCCAAAACAAACCATGTGTTGAAGAAATCCAAAGAGATAGTGTCAGCTTGAGAGTGAAAAGAAAGAAAGAATAAAGGGGGCGAGAGAACCCAGGGACTGGCAAAGCTCTAGGGAAAAAGAAAAAAAAAATGTGTTTGGGAAACAGTCAGAAGTTGTTTCATAACATTTTAAAACCAAAGTTGGCTCAAATATAAAGATTTCTCCTCTCTTGATAAGATTACTTTACCCCCTCAACCATTTCAACAGCGCTAAAATAATCTTTAGGACAGTTAATCCAAAGTCTGTCTTCTTGAAGGATCCTTATTAAAACTCCTACATGCTCTGGCAGGGCTTGGAGCTGTCTCCCCAATATTTCACAACCTTTCCTCCTGGAAAACACATCCTACCTTCTTAAAATAGAATCGGATTTCTGGCTGAAGTTGGTGGGCCAGGAGTTGAACTCACGGTACAAGGAAGGCTTGGGGACCCCAGGCGAGCCACTGCTCTGGGATCAGGACTTTTCCCAGAGACAAGGAGGGGAAGGACCCCCAGAGGGACTGGTGCAAATTTGCTTTCCTGTAGGCTCGCAATGCTTACGAATCCTCAGAAGCCTCCACAGTGGGACCAGTAGAACCCACGGGAGTCCTATGGGCACCCCCTCACTGGTTAAAGAGAAGTCACTGGAAGCAAATCGGTCATGGGTTTGGGGGTGGACACCAACCGTAGTGGGGTTCTGGGACCTGAGCAGCCCATCACTTTGCCAATATCATCAAAGGAAGATGAGGGTCTTTCTGAACGGAACTCATGTGAACGCCACAGAAGAATTCTAAGCAACCAAAAAATGGCCTTAATATTACCATTTACACAACTAATATTTCTAGGGACTTCTCCTTGCCTCTCTCCTTCCCTTCTCCTCAGAGCCACATCTTCACACACACACACACAGAGTCACACATGCAGACGCACTCACAAAACACCCAGTTGCATGCAACATACGCATGCACGCTAACTCACACACGCACTCATACATCTCTCCAAAACCCAATTCTGTCAAGATCTGAGTTTTAATTAAAGAGCAGAAAATCATCAGGTTAGATAACAAATAAAATCATCAGCGCAATCATCTTGGTCAGATATCCTATCCAGCCTCTCTGGTTGACCTGTTTTGTTGAAGCCAGTGCAAATGGCCTTTGTGAGGCTAACTCTTGCACTAATTTTCGCTGTAGACTCTTCCTAGCTTAATAGTGGAAATGCTTGGGACTTGCTCCCTGCCTTCCTCACTTGTTTCCTACATCATCGAACCCCGTGCCTCCTGTCTCTGCAGCTTGGGGCCGCCGTGCTGATGGACTCGCCTGTGTCTCTGAACATGCCTTTTTGCCTCTTCTTATTTGACTGGCAACTACATATCACCCGACAACACTCATTTCCTGAACAACTCCCATGTGCCAGAGTCTGAGCAGTGGACATGTGTTGGGGGCCGGGTACTTAACCAGCAGGAGTCTGCCCTCAGGATTCCTGGCTCCTTAGGACCCACTGCTTCTTCATGGAAACGTCCATGACATTCCTCTTTCCTACCCTGGTGAAGGCAGCTACTCCCTTTGGAGAATTCCTGCTAACCCTAACCTACTTAGCGTTTTCAACCCTGACCCTGGTTTCTCCAGTACTCCCATGTGCCAGGAGGCAGCCCTACCAGCTGCCTTTAGCAGGTAACCCCTGGGTGCCATCCGTGACCGCTCCCTCTCCTTCCTTCATCACCAGTGCTATGCTTGTTACCTCCTAAATGTGTCTCCAACCTGCCTCCTGTCCATGTCCATCACACCACTTGCCTGGGTGGGTACAGAATGGCCAGCACTGTTCTTAGCACGTGGATGCAAATGGTCAACCTGCTGGCAGTGTCACTTTCCCACCAACAGCACCTCTACATGTGGAAGGAACTGGAGGTGCCTGTTCCTGGACACAGCTGCCTCACTTTACAGCCCCCGTCCACCCAGAAAGGGGCAGCAGCTTGACGCCCAGGAGCCTTTTCCAGCAACAGAGAGATGAGAGCTGGGCTTCCGGGGTCTACCTGGACCCAGGGCTGGGGACCATCGGAGCTGCCCTCTTTCCAGCATGATGCAGGCTGCCGATTGCCAGGACCAGGCCCTGTTTCCACAGGCTGCTAGGACAGGCACAACAGTGAGAAATTCAAGAGATGAGAACATGATGGTGATAAGCAGAGACACCCCTCCTTACCCACCTCTGGCTCAGTCATCCCAAGCCGTGATTATTTTTAATGTCGGCGACATTCGTTGGGGGGAAAGGCAGCCCAACTCAGGCACACGATGCCCCCCAATTCCCATACATCGGCCAGGATGTGACGTCTCATCCCAGCATAGCCACAGCAAGGCTGGAGTAACAAGAACCCCACTGGACTACTGCTCCTGAAACAGGGACAAGCCACTTAATCTTTTCGGGAGGATCCAAGGAGCTAACACAGATAAAGGTTTTATGCCAGGCACCCAGAGGCGGTGCAGCACATGGCTGCTGTGAATGGCTACGCGTGCTCACTCCATCGTGAGACCTGGTTCTCTCAAATTCTTGTTTCAGAATCCATTTCTGGGGAGTGCAAGATCTAGGCAGCCCAAGGAGCAGCCGCCAGCCTGGCTGGAAGGATGCTGCTGGAAGCATGATTCAGAGGCTGCTCTGATGTGAGGGGGATTTCCCAGCAGGAGTCAGCACTGTGATGAGCTTGGAGAAGGACCACCTCCCTTGCCCAGGCACTGATGTGACTTCTGGAAGGAAACAAAGGTTTTTACAAAATGTACTTTTTGGGTAAGATCTGAATAAGATGGATGGAGTAAGAATAGAGCCAGTGCCCAAGGCCCACAGGCATCCCTGGACTAGCGCTGAGAGGGAGCCAGTGTGGGAGAGGACTGTTGCACACCCCCGATTCCCAACCCTCCTTCGCCCGCACATGGCCAGTGCACACACCACCACTCAGGGGACCATTCCTTTCTTTCCTAGACCACATTGTCTCATTGCCCTGTGCTCGGGTGTGCTGACAGCTCTCTGAGCCAGGTTGCAAGGACGGGATGGTGGTATGGCTTCCAGTAGCTTATAAACAGAGGTGTTTGTGGAAAATGACTTAACAGGAAGTTTGGAGCACAACATGAAGTTTCTTTGATAGGATGCCAGTGTGTTGAGGCCACTCCCTGCTGAAGAATCTTCTAAGAGAGAGGATGGTCTAGTTTATGCGAACTACTCACTTAACCATGGAGCGAACATCTACTAAGCTCTTAGCGTGCTGGATTCTGAAGATTCTGGGACAAAACCAGGCACAATTCCTGCCCTTTGGATGCCTCTAGTCAAGGAGGAGGGTTCAGATGGCCATTAAATAGTTACCCAAACCAACGCCAGGTGGCCCCGGAAACGAGCACACTAGAGTAAAGTCACGTCAATGTTGCAGCTGTCCAGTTCTTACATCCACTCTTAAAGGAGACACTGACATCCAGGAGAGATCCCAGCAGCAGGAGTCAATGATGAGGGAGGGTAAGCAACTGTTTCACATGTGGGGCAGCAGGAGAGCAGAAGAATCTACCAGAGAGAAAACCAAGGAATGTTGGGTGGCCACCCTGATATGGGAGGACTTACTACTAATGTGGTGGAGAGGCAACACTATTGTGAATGGGACTAGAAGGAAGAACATGGGCAGTGGGTGGAGGGTGCTGGGGTGAATTTCAGATCCACATAAGGAACACCTGACTCCTAAATCCTGGGATGGCTGCTTTCCAGTGAGCTGTACCTGGAAATAGGACAGTTTCTGTCTTTATCGGCCACCCTGACTCCTGGCTTGTCATCAGCTCCCGTGAGATGGATGTCCCATGTAATTCTGATGGCTCTTCCTGTCCTTTGACCCTCTTCACCCCCATTCTGCCTCAAGCTGCTCCTTGGTTTCAATTCTCCTGGAGAATGTCACCTGCCCTTACTTCCCATCATGCCTCCCAAGTGTCCTTGGCAGATGCACTTCTGAGACTGGTTGGGACGTGGCTAAAAGCATGGATTTTGGAACAAGACATGCATGGCTCCGAGTCACATGGCCTGTGCGAGTGGCTGCTCTGACCCTGTTTCCTGCAGAGAGGGGGTCAGCACAACTTGCAAGACTCTGCAAGGCGCTAGGAGAGATGGTGCAGGGATCCCCACAGGTTCTGGGTAAATAATCTGTATTCATTTTTCTGACAGAGCGATTAAGTGATTGGATGGAAATCTTTTACTTTGCAACTTGGAAGATCAAAGTAGGGCGACTTTGCCTCTTCTGCTTGTTCTGCAAGTGCTGTAAGGCGTTTTCATCAGCCCTCAGCCCAGAGACAAGATGTGTTCTAAAGAGGTGAGGAAGGAGGGCTCTGGTTGCCTTGGAGCAGGGCCATTTCCAACCCAGCAGGGAAAACTCTAGAACACCTGCCTGCCTGTCAGCGTTGCCCTGGAGCAGCTCAGGCCATGAGTTCAGGTGTGCAATTCTCTTCCCAACTCCCAGTTCAGTGACAGCGAGCTGTTTAGTTTGAAATCAGCCAGGGAGGGAGTGAGGAGCACAGGGGACTGTGGTGATGGTGCATGGGTGCCTTGGGGAAGGAAATTCTAGGGGGACTCAATCTGAGGGGGTGAGAGGAAACAAATATTGTCTAAAAATGTAAAAAAAATGATAAATGTTAAAATTTAAAAAAAATCTAAAAAAAAAAAAAAGAAAAAAAAGAAATCAGCCAGGGTAGCAGCACCAACACCATGGAAATGGACAAAAGCTCCCAATGTGAGAGTTCCTTCACCCCCAAAGAGCCCGTTAATAAACATTCTCCAGCACAATGCAGCCTTTAACAGTAGGAACCCCCAGACTTAACTTTCCAAACCTGTGTGTTCAGTGGTGCCCATGAACACTAAACTCTCTGGCAGCTTCCTCCGTCTCACATTGCTCTGCAGGAAGAACTTGCCTGGCAGAGTTTGCACCTGGGGCCTGGGTTCCCCTGTTGTCCCCTCAATAGAGGAGCAGAGGGTGCCTGTGTGCTCATCACTTATCCTTACATTAGCAGCATCTCTGGAGAGCACTTGAAGCCCCTAATCTGGGTGTATTCAGGAAGAGAGGGGGACTCACTGGGCACTGGGGAGCAGGCAACATCTCAAAAGCCAGGATTCTGGTCTGGGGCCTCTCAGTAATGTGCTATCTGTTATAGGGACCGGAGAGGCCAGCCCTGGTGTTGAAGTTTGATTAGTAATAAGAACATAGCAGCTTAACCTCTAACATTTAGCACTCTCCCCGGATCGAATTACTGATCTCTATCTGGGTGAGCCATGCTAGCTGCTGCCTGGGAACATTACACCTCTCTAAAAGCTGTCAGCCTCTGTCACTGATTTTGCACAATGGAGCCCATGGCTATTTTTAAAAGGACTGTGTCACCTTTCAAGAGAAATTGTGTCTGAACGAAAGATTGACTATTTTATTTGGGTTGTTTTATAAATGTTTCTTGGTCTTTCATTTCCCACGGTGAAGTTGGGTACTTGATTCTCCACAAGTGGGCATAGTCTTGATGTTTTGTTTTAGGGGAATACGAAGGAATTGAGAAAAATATAATAATTGCAAAATGCCCATGTTGTCTACAGGAAGGAAAGGGATGGAATGGATGGGACATTAGTGCTGTAACTATTAGATGGTAAGCACTTGACTGAAATAATCATTATTTTGTTTAGTTTTTTTTTAAATGCTGCAAAAGAAGGGTTGTTAATCCCTTTTGCAGATGATTTTGACTAGGAGGTTGGACTCTGGTCTCAAATGCCCTGGGTTTATGAGCCTGGCTTGTCTTGGAGACCAAGCTGTGACCCTGGACCTCAGTTTTCCCATCTTCAAAATGGTGGTATTAACAGTGCTTAATTTCACCATAAAGTCAGTGTGGGATTTCAGCAAGTTAATCCAATAGCAGTATATTTTTTAAAGATTTATTTATTTATTCATACAAGCACTGGGTACAGTCAGAAGCACGGGAGAGTGAGAGAATTCACCAGAGTGGGGAACAGAACAGGCAGAGTGACGAAATACACTGCTGAGGGGAGCAGCGGGCGCAGCAGGAGAGGTCTGTCGTGCCATGTGGGACCCTCGCCAGTGGCCAGGGATCGAACCAGCGCTGCAGAGGCTGCGGGCAGCTTCGCAGCCCAGTGCTCAACGGCTGCGCCACCAGGGGAGGCCCTCCAATATCAGTATTTAGACAAGTGCCTTAAACATGGTAAGTGGCTCATGAATGTCACTTGCTCTGTTTGTTTGGGACTGTAGGGTCTAACGACTCTTCTATTTTAGACTCTTAATTAAACTATTGCTCCAATTAATTTTCACACATGCCTTGCAACTTAAGTTCTCTCCACTTTTCAGAGGGAGATAACAGTGCTGGCTTCAATGGTCTTTTGTTCTTGTTGTTAGGAGGGTTACACTGAGGTCCTTCATTTCAAGGGTTTGACTCAGCACCCATTGCATGGAAAGTTCTCAGCACATGGTAGCTATTTATTAGTCATCATTAGAAATAGTCTTATCATGAAGAAGCTGAGATTTAGAAAGTTTTGCATGAACGGCAGGCATAAAAAGTAGGCAGGTGTTCCAGAATAGAATGTTCTGGAAGACTTGTCACAGGCAGATGCAGTGGTCAAGAGGGATACAGTGAGTAAGACTATAAAACCCACTGATAAAATTCCAGATTGCATGCCTATAAATTCTACTGTTTAAAGAAAGTGAAAGCCCCCTTTGTGGAAGATGCATTTATGGGTGTGATTCATGGCACAGGGACATATCTATACTGGGAGTATCAGAGCCTATGATTCCGTACTTTAACAGTCTTTCATGATTAACCATCCAACTTCCAATCCAACCACTAAGGGTAATTTGCATTCATCTGAAAATCCATTCCATCTTTAAGAACTGCCCCCATATCTTCCATTGATGGCCACTTTGGATTCTTAATGGGAGGGAACATGCGGGAAGAAAAGAGGAAAGTTGAGTTTACCCAAATGTCTATTCACTTAAAAATCATTTAGGAAGTTCCTAAGATGAGAAACTGTAGATTCCAAGACTAACAAGGGAGGGAAAGAGCCCCTGGCATTCAAGATCTTTCAGCCCAGATGAGGAAATGTATTAAAATAGTTACAATGCAGTGAGGCTATAAAGTGTGAAGCCTGATAAAGTGTGTGGAAGCATAAAGAGTGTTTTTTTTTTTTTTTGTTTTTGTTTTTTGCCTGGGGTTGCTGGGGCAAGACCTCAAAATAAAGAGATATGAGTCAGGTTGTAAAGAATGGCTAGGAGTCCACTAGGGGGAAGGTGTCTAAGCAAGGAGACAGAGAGAACAAATATCTGGAAGGAGAAAGGGTATAATCTTTGGGGGGATGGTAAGCAGTTCAGCATAGTTCAATGTCAGGTTGTTGGACTGGAGGGGTGGTGGAGAAATATGAGTGATGATGATGGGAATTTAGGGTAAAGAAAATCATTTGAAGTTTTATATGCTGTAATAGGGAGCTAGGCATCCCCTAAGAAGGAGTTCCAGGCAAAGTTTAAGCACAGCAGATGCCACATCAGATGTGACCTTCAGAAAATTGATCCAAGGATGTGGAGGACAGTTTAGGAAGGATAGAACTCAGAGGGGGAAGAGCAAAGGCGAGAGGGATGAGAAACTGAAATAAGTAGTGACTCTGGGTACTATGACACCATTTTGAAAATGGAGAAATAGACATTTGGGTCCCAAGTCATCTGGCCTAGATCAGGCAGCTCCCAACTAGCCCACAGACATGTGAGTGAGCCTGCAGAGATCAAATCATCCAACTCTCCCCCCTTCACTACCAAAATAAACAGCAACAGACCTTGAAAAAGAACTAGATCATGAGTTCCTTCCCGGGTACAATCTCCTGCATTTGGTAACTGAGGGAGACACTTAGAAGACTTCCCAGCCAAGCTGGGTGGGTGGCAATGACATCCACTGGAATCCAGACCATGGAAGAGGATTGGGTTTCGGAGAGGGGCTGAAGAAGAGTTCGGTTTTGAGTGTTCTAGAGACATGAGGTCATAGGCATAGATCCAAGATAAAAACCATCAGAAAGGGAGCCCAGGGCATCTCAACAACATAATATGTAGTAAAAAGGTGATGTGTTCAAAGGAAACAGCTTCATGGTGTCATCTTCTAGAATCTATGAGTGCATGACACATGCTACGAGTGTTCATATGCAATTTGAGTGGAATACTAAGAGGGTCCTATAAAGGGGATCCCTGAGTTGTTGTCCCACACCCACAGGGTCTTCCCTCACTGTGCCGTAAGGAAGCAGAACATTACACATGTGAAATGAAAGCAGAACCCAGTTTAAAATCTTCTGAAGATCTCAGCCCAGAAGACACATTCTCTGGAAAGTGGGCCCTCTCCTCATGCTCTGAATAGGTCAGATGCCCTGTCAATACTGTTACATCTCTGCAGAATGCTTCTTTTTGACCCTTAGTCATTGTCACTTGACAGTTCTCTGTGTGTTTATTTGACAAATGGCTGGATTCCCCACTAGAAAACAGAGTCTTGGAATCCAGACTATTGTTTATTTTTGAACAATAATGTTTATTGCTGAACTTCTCGAGTCCAGCATAGTGCCTGGTCTGGAGAGACTGCTCAGTAAATAGTTGTTAAGGAAACAACTACTTGGTGGGTAATTTCTTTATCACACTTTGTGCTCAGGAGCCCTGAGTCTCCTCATTGAAATGCTATAGCTCTGAGTTCTGTTGCTGGTGTTTTTGGTAGTGATGGGGAGAGAGTTGGATGATTTGATCTCTGCAGGCTCACTCACATGTCTGCAGGCTGGTTGGGAGCTGGCTGATCTAGGCCAGATGACTTGGGACCAAAATGTCTTTTTCTCCATTTTCAAAATGGTGTCATAGTACCCAGGGACTAGTGAACCACAAAATTGTTGGTGAGGTGTAAGCATGTTCCTCTAAGGCTGCTCAGCATGTGTGGTTTCCATCCCAGAACTCGAGAGCAGAGCTTTTCAGGACAACACCTGGCCTGGGTTTAGGGACTCATTAGTGTATGCTGACTTGACCTGATGGGACTTAATGGTCTTTCATCAATTGCCGTCTGATCTACTCAGCCGAGTCCACTTTTTAATGATGCACATTTCCAGAAACACATGTTTCATTTTGCAGGCACCTCTTCATCCTGACTTCTCTGTAAAACTATTGAAGGTTCTGCTGTTTTTCCTTCAGCAAAACAAATATTTCCTTAACCGTTGTTATGCACGCCCCTGGTTTACCAACTGTCATTCTTACGGTGACAAGCTATTCCCAAACCTGGGAATAGTGTGAGGACATTTGAAACTTAAGTAAATTCACCATGAGAGAGTCAACCTTTATAAAATAACTGCAGGGCAGAATCTCACGGTACCAAGTAACTTTAGAAAACTTAGGCAGAAACTAAACATGAACAATATAGGCAGGGTAGGGCCTAGGAGAAGAGGTGACCTGGCCTATGTTCCTCAAGTTGACCTCATATTTGATTGTGTGACCTTGGGAAAGTCACAGAGACTTTCTAGGTCTCAGTTTCTTTAGCAATAACATTAGATTGTTAATATCAATAACAGCAACAAAAATACAGACATAGGGCCTCCCCGGTGGCACAGTGGTTGAGCGCTGGGCTGCGAAGCTGCCCACAGCCTCTGCAGTGCCAGTTTGATCCCCAGCCTTCAGGCAAGGGTCCCACATGGCACGCAGACCTCTCCTGCTGCTCCTGCTGCTCCCCTCAGCAGTGTATTTTGTCAGTCTGCCTGTTCTGCTCCCCGCTCTGGCTCTGGTGAATTCTCTCACCCTCCCACACTTCTGACTGTACCCAGTGCTTGTATAAATAAATAAATAAATCTTTAAAAAAATACAGACATGTGCAATAGAATGAATGAATGATGTTTTGGTCAACAACAGTCTCTCTGTAGACCCTAGATAGGCTGCCATTTAGGTTCATGTAAGTTAACCATATGATGTGTGCAAATGAAATTATCTAACAATGAACTCCCCAGAATTCATCCTAGAGTGACTGTGATGTAAAATCAGGATCTCCACACACAGTGAGTTGCACTGGCCATCAAGACATATGTGGGGCCTCCCTGGTGGCCCAGGGGTTAAGTCTGAGGGCTTTCACCACTGCAGCCTGAGTTTGATTCCCAGTCAGGGACCTGACCCACATATATTACAGCAGACCTCTCCTATCTTGCCTGCTGCTCACCTTAGCAGTGTATTTCAGCAGATCTGCCTGTTCTGCTCCCCACTCTGTCTCTGGTCAATCCTTTCAACTCCGGCATCTCTGGCCTACACCCCAATTTTTCTACACAAAAATAAATGAAAAATTTTTAAAAAGACACATGTGAGTGTGTGCATTCCTATCCACTAACTTAGGTGGAACCATGTGACTTGCTTTGACTGATGAAATGTGAGCAGCTGAGCGAGACAGGAGAGGTCTGCTGTGCCATATGTGGGTTAGCAACTTGGCTGGGCATGGAACTCAGGCCATGGCAGTGATAGTGCCGAGTCTTAACTCCTAGGCCACCAGGGAGGCCCTAGAAGGGGTTCTGAGTCAGAAGATGGGTCTGGAATAAGGGAGATGTGAAACTAGGAAGCCCCACTGTCCCGAGACAGGCCACATCAGCAAGGGAAAACCAGTGTTGATTTAAGCCTGGGAGACTTGGGAATTCCTCCCACAGTATGGTCTGACCCAGACAGACTCTACAAAGACTAACCGAGATCAGACAGATAAAGGACTCACCACAGTGCCTGGTCAGGAATGAGCACTCCATAAATATTACTTTCCATTGTCACTACTCCCCATGAAATGCTACAAACAACTCAAGAACTTTTTTCCCTTTGTCTAACCAAGAGTAATTTCCCCTGGAACTGCCACTTGTTCTCTGCACTGTGATTCTCCCTGAGACGCAAAGATCAGCCACACAGAGATCAGACGCTTCTGCACTTTGCAGAGGGTTTCTCCTCCACTTGAAATAGTTCCCCACTACCTGTCAGTTCTGTGGGTGCTTAACTTTGCTGAACACCCACTTCCTGGAGGAAGCTAGCTCCCTCGCCTGTCTGTCAAATAATATCCTTGTTATTGATCAGTGGTGCCTGGTCTCCTAGCAGCCGCCAACACAGCCACTGTGGGACGGCCCTGGCTGTCCAGGCTGAAGGATGACAATTCTCACCCTCAGGGCTGAGGGGCCCAGAAAGACGGACACAGATGCCAGGTTTCTTGTCACAACCAAGAGAGACTTGTTAGGGGAGTAGGTTTTGAAGCCAAATCGGGGTTTTAGGGTGTCATGTTTTGCCTCTAAGGCTTTCCCTATTGCTTGTGAGGAAATCTGAGGCTGAGTGGATTTGACCTCTGTAGAAACCGTTAAATGGTCCACCTGAGCAAGCAGAGGAGGAGGATTATTACACTGACTGCCCCTGAGTAGGTGGATACATTTCCTTATCTCATGGGACACCAACTCCCTAATCAAGGTGAGTTTGGCCACCACTGACTGTGAGCTCCTTCCTCAAACTGGCTTCACAAGTAAACTCACTGCCTCCTCGCTACTCTGTCAATATGTGTTACCACTATTAGCCCTTTTCACAAATAAGTAAATTGGGGGCTAAAGTGATGATCAAGATCAGCAGGGCTACGATTCCAGACTAAGTTTTTCAACCTCAAAAGCCACACTATGTCCAGCTTTGATTTCTCCCAGATTTCCTGATTATAATAATCATCTGGGAGCTTATAAAAGTAAAACAAACCAACCAACCCCAAATCCTCAAGCTTCTCTTATGATTCAGGACATCCGTGGTAGGGCCAGGGATCTGGTTTTGAAAAGTTCCGTGGTGACTCTCACACTCGGGGAGGTGGGGCACTGCTGTTTCGAGAGGTGGCTTCCGAGGAACCTGTGTGGTCAGCCACGCGGGCCCATGGTCGGCAGGATCCCAGGCGTGCCTTCATGCTCTGCTGCTGCCGTCCTCACCGCCCCGTTTGCTTAGTCCATATCCAGGAGCCCCAGGAGCACAGGGTTGGCTTGCCACCAGTCGTGCAAGTTCAATGAGACTCAAAGCAAGAACCAGGGAAGAGTGTTCATCTATGACTGAGTATCTGACAGCACAACAGGCTGGAGAGGCAACACTTACATTCCCCTGGCTTTTAACTCAGAAAGGACTCAATGGCCTGGCCTCCCTGGTGGCGCTAGGGGTTAAGACACAGCACTATGAAGCAATCCATGGCCTCTGCAGCACGAGTTTGATCCCTGGCCAGCCAGAGAGAAACCCACACGGTAAGGCAGACCTCTCCTGTCTTGCCTGCTGCTTCCCTCAACAGTTTATTTCGTCAGTCTGCCTGTTCTGCTCCCCACTCTGTCTCTGGTGAATCCTCTCACCCCCCACACCTCTGGCCTGTACCTTGTATGCATAAATAAATAAATCTTTAAAAAAAAAACATGAAAGGACTCAATGGCATTCCAAGACACACAGCTGTCCAAGGAGCCCACACCTGTGCTCCTCACCCTTCCTCTGCGTTAGACCAGGATCTATGCTGAAAATGATGACATAGAAGGAAAGGCAAGGATGGAGCACCCACAGGTCCCTCTCCTTTCAGTCCTTCCCTTGTCATCAGCAAGCCAGAGTGCTAGCAGAAAGCCACTACCGAGAAGAGCAAGAACAGAGAGTTAGCTGGGGTGGCCTTTCCATTGTCCTAAAAAGAAGCAAGTGCATCTGCAGAAATGAGCCTCACAAGATCCAAACTGTGTGACTTTGGTGATTTCATAGATGAGTTAATGTTTTGATATTTGCTTTTAAAAATGGCACCAAATGGCATAAAGGCGAGTGTTAAATTCATTTAAAATCTTCGTTTTTCATTACTCAGAATGACAATAAATAGCAAATGGAAACAGACCCTTCGAGCAAGACACCATGGAGCAACGGAGTTGGTAGTACCATTAATAATAATATATATTTTCCTGCCCTTTCTATTAGGAGCCTATAATTCCATTTGGGGCCCCGCAGCGCTTCGGATGAAAATATTCAGGTGATTACTTTATGTTTCCTTATTATTTTTTGTTTAAGTATTTGTTTTGACTAAGGTAAATATTTTGCCTAGATACATTCTGGAAATGTAGTCATGGCCTCTACAGATAAGTCAGGGGGAAAAATAAATCCTGCATTACTTGGTGGTTGCTCCTTCCCTAGACAACCAGGCATATTGGGGTTTCACAAATTAAAAGAAAAAAAAAATGTTCCCTGAAGAAGGTTTTTGGAACCTCACTCTCAGATTTCAAATAAGCTCAGCCTCCAAGTTCAAGGTGGTAAGGATGCCATGCTGGGGAGAGGCAGGAAAGAAGAAGGAATCTTCTCATTGAAGCCATGCCCCAGGAGAGAGAACACAGACTCTGTGGCCATCAGCCCTGGCTGAGACCCTGGCCAGGGCTCATGTACATCAGATCTGTCTCCGGGGACATGTGTTTCCGTCTGAGCCTCAGTGCCCTCTCCTGGGTAAAGGGCATGCCCTTACCTGCCCCATACATTACTTTTATGGTTCAAAAGCTGTGCAAAGTCACCCCACTCACTGCCTGACTTACAGTCTTGCAGTCTTCCTCGCAGGTGGGTCAGGTCTTTATAGTTACCCCAGAAAACAGGGGGGTTGGAATGGAAGGGTGGTTTCCACCCGAGCAAAAGTGAGAAACCAAGAGAGGAAGGGAAGATGGAGGAAGGGAAATCTTTGGCTCAGAAAATACCCAATTTTGAGTACAATTATTATTACTTAAAACATTTTTAAACACCTGACTTATTTCAAGTGTGTTGGTTTTACTCTTGTCTAAATCTGGGCAAGGGAGGCAGTATTCCACACCCTTATCCACGCGAGGAGCTGATGGCGCGAGGATTAAATGAAAACATGCCTTCTGTGTTGAAACCTACCCAAGTGCTGAATCAGAGCCTGCTGGTCTTTTCTTCTGTTGTTGCCTTTGCTGATGCTGCATGTGTCAGACGCCCTCTTCCCATCCAGTGGGCACTGATGGTGGAAGAGGTGGTCCTTTCACACTGGTCTGAGTGCCCCACGGCACAAGCTGGGTGAGCTAACACTAGGCATGGGACCCACTGGAGAATGGCCTCTGGGTCAGTCTCCATCATGGCCCCATTGACTCCATGAAAAGTGTTTAATAAATTGTCAAGTGCAGCTTCCTGTATGCACACCCAGCATTTATGGGAAGACTGTCACCTACTCTCACACACAGAGTTTCCACTGTACAACATGAGGGTCCCCCCAACATGCAGGTGCAGAGCTGTGCTGGTGGTGAGAACCTCAGAAACTCCACCTGGGTTCAGTGCCCCAGGCTCATTTTCACATCTGAGGTTGTGTGGATGGTTGGGTGGATGTAGAGCATAGTGGTCCATGGAACCTTCCACAATGAAGGCCTTCCACAATGCAGGGGCTGCTCTAGATCTGTGCTGTCCTATATGGTAGCCATATGTAGTTCCTGAGTGCTTGAAGTGTGACCAAGGAACTGTTTTATGTATGTATGTATGTATGCATGTATTTATTTATTTATTTATGCATACAAGAACTGGGGAACAGAGCAGATATGCCGGGGATGGGGGGGAGTGAGAGGATTCACTAAGGACAGAGTGGGAAGCAGAACAGGAAAATCTACTGAAATACACTGCTGAGAGGAACAGTGGGCAAGACAGGAGAGGTCTGCTGCACCATGTGGGTCAGCTCCCTGGCCAGGGATCAAACTCATGCTGCAGTGGCTGATGGTAGCTTGGCAGTGCTGAGACTTTAACCCCTGTGCCACCAGGGAGACTCTCTCTTAGGGTCCTAGAGCTCTTGTCAGCCTTGCCAGCAATAAATGCTTTCAAAAGAGGAAAAAGTTTGACCAGACACTAGCCCAGGCCAATATGCGATGCTTTGTGTCATCACACACTTCATTTGTCCAACGAGTGGCAAGTGCAGAAAGGGCCTGGCCGCACACTCCCTGAAGGCCTGCTCCGAGGCAGGAGTCTTCCCAGCCTGCACACTGATCCCTGCTCTCTAGAGAGCTGGAGGAGGGGATCTTTGGCTCCAGAATAGAGTGCAGGGCTTACACAAGCTGGGACACTGTTAAAAGGCCAAGCTGGATTCCATCTTGCCTAGGAGTTGATTCTTTCATCTCTCTGAAGCTCGTTTCATAACAACTCCTGAAGAAACCACAAGCCCAGCTCTTTAGGCTCCAGGTTTTATCTGTTCAACAACATCTTTAAAGTTCCCTGAGATGGGACTTCATGGTCCCTGCTACCCTTAGGCGTCATCACCTCCTCTTTTCCTCCTTCCCTCTGCTCACTCCAGTCACAGTGGTTAGCTTGTATTTCTGGAAGATGACATTCAAGCTCCTACCTCAGGACCCTGGCATGTGCACTTCTCTCTGATCATCATATGACTCACTCCACATCTCCTGAGTCTCGGCTCAAATGTCAACTTTCTAGTCAAGCCTTCCTTAAATTTCCCCCCAATTTAAAATCAGAACCTCACCTCTGACTTCTGACCCGTTTTCTGCTTTCCATTTCTCCATTTGTCATCTCGTTTTAATGCATCACAGCATTTCTTTGTTGCTTTGTTTACTGGCAGTCTCCCCTACCAGACAATGGGCTGCATGAGGGCTGGGAGTTTCATCTGCCTTGTTCTCTGCTGAGCACACAGTAGGAGCTCAAGGAGCGTTTGCTGAAGGCAGAATTCTCTCTTATTTAATCCTCATTATCAACACCTCATAGTTTTACAAATGAGGCAACCAGAGTGTAGAGAAGCTAACTGCCTGAAGTTTCACAGCTAGTAAGTAAGGAGACTTCACCAGTCCCTTCAACAAACACTTTCGAACCTTCCTTCTGTACTGGGCTCTGGGTGGCAGGAATGGCCAGGGCAGACAAGAGCCCTGTCTGCAACATTCTAGTGAGTCCAGGGACTCTCAGGAGTCAAATTCCAGCCTGTCTCCTCCAAGCGTACATTTTTCTACTGCATGATGCTGTCTGCTATGGCTAGGTAGGCATTACTGCGTCTGAGATGGTTAGCCCTGCTGTTCTTGAGGTAGGAGGATTACTCTCATATCACAAATTCTGGGAGAAAGGGAGTGTATCGCCATGATGTTTAGTTCCTTGGTGACCCTGAAAATCCTTCCTTTTCTTTATTTTTCCCACAAGTCTTGGGGGTACTTACATCCTGAACCCGAGAGTCTGTGTAGATGGAAGTGACGTGGCAGAAACCATAACCCAACCTCTCACTGACATTTGGAAAAGTAGTCACTCAGAAAGCAGCCCAAAGTCTAAGGTCAGAGGGCAAACTGACAAATCTCAGCCACTGCAATTGCTTCCTCCCTCCATGATGGATTCAAGGCTGGGCAGGCAGGGGCATCCAGCTAATCTCAAATCCTGAAGACTTTGGACAAGAGAAGATTGCTGTGACCTGCGCTCAGCTGGAGTGAAGCAATAACTTGAAAGGGAACTGAAATTCAGCAAATGCCGGGCCTCCAAATCCTCAAAGATGGCCTCCTCCACAGGTGACCTCTCCCGATATTTTGCAGCTGTCCTCTTTTTGGCACTTACTAGAAATGACATGGGGGTGGACTCAGCCAAGAGCCCAAAATAAAATACTGATAAGAGGAGTTTGATTCACCCACACAACTAGATACTGGGTCAACCAGAGAAGACAGAGTAGTCTCTCTCCTCCAAAAGTTTCCCTCCGCAGACAACTACCTGGAAAAAGCACACTTGGCAAATTTTGAGGTGGGGGGAGTGGTTTTGAGACTTTCTCTCAGGGTTGCAGACTGGTGAAGATGTGGCATTGAAAGGTGGTTGGTTTTGGCATCCTTTCTCTTTAGATTGAGACTAGAGCTTATCTGCTGACAGTCACAGAGGGCAAAGAGAGGCAGGCAAGGAGCTCGTTCAGAGATCAGAAGCCCTTAAGACACCCTAACTTTGGAGCATGTGGTGTGCTGGGTGGTCCACTGGCTGTGTCACTACTGGTCACACAGAGCTCTTCTGTGGATCTCATCCGGCTCACATAGACACCAAACCATTCTTGTGTCCCTTGCAAGGGCACAATCTGTCTTCCCTGGAGACAGTACATCTGCGAGGAGCAAAACCAGAGCAGGGCCAATGTCTTGTCTATGATGGAAAGACAGTTCCACCTTGCCAGGGTCTCAGGGAGTCATATTCTATTATTCCCACATTCAACCCATCAGTGAGTTATGGTTTCTGTTTTTTTCCAAAGCATATATAAGAGTCACCATTTTTCTGTTACTATAATCTCACTATCTTGTGTTGATGACTGAAATATAGTCTAGAATCCTTCTCCCTCATTCCTCTCCTGTCCCTTCCTCCTGCCCCATAATTCAGTCTCTGTAGTGGGCACAGTTATCTATCTGTGGCAAATCACCACATCACAACTCCCCAGCACCCCTTTAATGACTGCCCATCTATTTGGGGTACCCACTGCTCTGTAGCAGTTTACCTCGAGGTCTAGCCACTATCTTACTGCAGCTCTCAATTAGTGGGGTCAGGAGCTCAGATGGGCTTGAAGGTTAAGGGTTCCAGGGAGTGCTTCAAAACACAGAGTGGCTGCTGCCCCTCCTTTGAAGCTCCTGCCATATTGCTTGGCTGAAAAGAGTCGGAACGCCTCCCAGACTCAAGGAAGGGACACAGATGCCACTTCTCTGAGAAGAATGTCCAAGAATATGTTGTCATCTTCATTTTGCCACACAATCACACTCAGAGAGACATCCACTATTTGGCTAGCCAAGAAGATCCCTCGTGACCTAGCCCTCATCCTCGTCTCTTTCTCCCATGTGACCCTCTAGCCAGACTGGGCTCTACTGTGTTCTACAAACACATCAAACTCTTGCTTCTCACCGCAGAAACTTCATATATACTATTCCCCTCTGTTGAAACGCCCATCCCCAAGCCCTTCCCGTGAGCAAAGGCTCTTCCTCATCATTCAGATGTCAGCTCCTCCTTGTTCTGATCACTCATGAGCATCTTCTGCTAGTGAACCCCTAAGTTTGGCCCACTACTATTCCAAGCAGTTGTGCTGGAATGTTCTAGAACACCAACACCGTCCCTTCAGAAACTGAAAGAAATAACCATTATGTGATTCTAGGCAGGTAGAATACATCTTGTTCTTCGGCGGAGATGAATTTAAATTCTGCCTATTTACCATTCCCCCCAATTAAAAATTCACTTTTTCTTTTATCTTTAAACATGGATAAGCAATATAATGTGTTGTTATAAAATGAAATAGGGCACATGCAAGGTTCTATGGAGTTGCCTGGACATGGAAAAGTTTTAATAAATATTTGCTAAAAGAGAAAGTTTTTCCCAAGTGCAAGGCCAGTTGTAGGCTCTCATTTCTTTATTACTAGACATCCTGGTTGGTCTCTGAGTTCCACATGTGTTTGTTTGTTTGTTTGTTTGTTTGTTTAATTTGAGAGCAGTCATCTCGACAAGCCCAAGTCAGAAAATTCGATGCAGGCTGTTCCTGTGGGGAGGTTGAGGAAGGGATAACTCAGAGTAAACAAGATTAGGCACTGCAGGAGCAAACACGCAACTGGCAAGAAAGATTTTTTAAATAATAGATGTTAAAAAACGAATCCAAACAAGAGAAATATACCCACTGAATAGGGATAAGTGTAATGTCTATCATGAACTGTGATATATGTCTGCTCTGAGACCAGCTCAACAAAAGGCCAAATTTTCTTAAAAGCATGTTAAAATATTAATAGATATCTGAAACAGTTTTCTTGCAACTGCTGCCAGTCCTCAGAAAGATTACATCAGACTGGAAAGAACTAGGAGCGATGCTGTAATGTTCTAGCACTGGCGACCTCCTAGGGCACCTGAGAATCCACCTCGCAGGGGCAGGCTGCGGTCTGCCGGGCAACCCCCCAGCAGGCTCCATCTGTGTGAATCAGAATTATTGAGAAATTTCGCATTTGACCACAGGCTCTGTGATTCACTCCCTCCAGCAGGTTCTGCCATCCCTTGTGTGACCTACAAAGTTCTGTTTGGTTCCGTTCCAGCCTCTCTTGCCCGCCTGCCTCTGTTCCTATGAGGCCCCCCTTTCAGATCCTTCCCCAGAGATTTTCTTTATAGACTCTCATCCATACCCAGTTTCCTCCGACCACAGGACCTTTAACTCACCCATGTTTCCTTCTCGAACATTCTTCTATTTTGCTCTTAACTCCCTTATTATGTCTTCCTCATCTCTGCCTCTCCTGGAGAGCGCCTTCCTTCAGAACATGCAAACCTTTCTACAGTGTGCGGAAGAGCTCTGTCACCTCCCCTTTTCTGTTTTCACATTAGCGACTCTTCATGGAAATGGGTGGTTCCAGGAGGCCTCTCTAGCTTCTCTTACACACTCTGTAAGGGCAGGGTCTGCATTTCTTTTCACTCCCTTTGCATCAACACTGTTCAGTAGAGTGGGCAACCAATAGATAACTGAACAGATGAACAAAATCCAGAAGAGCTGCCCAATACAGCAAGTTCATCCTCGTGATCCTGAGAGTTGGGGGGTCCTTTGGAATGTTTTATTAACATGATTGGTTTGCTCTTCCAAAGAAATCTTCAGTCCTCCTCTTTGTCTTTTCAGTGAAAACGCATTAAGGAAGGGAAGAAATGGAAAATGTAGAAGGTGCCCTGTGATCTGAGACCCAAAGGAAACTTGTTGGTCTTTATCACTGGCATGTCCCCATCTGTCCCTCTGACAGTTCTTTATCCACCAACAATCCCTATTGTCTTTCCCTGAAGCCTGTTGGAGTTAATGGTGCCATTTACCCCCACATGCTCAAGCTCAGAATTTCAGAATCCTCTTTAGTTCCTCCCTCTTCTCTCACCTCTGCAGCCCACTGGTCTATGAGTTTTGTTGAATCTCCCTTCCACCCTGTTCACTGCAGTCCCTGCACTTCACTCCTGAATTGCTGCAGTTGCCACAACAGCCTTCTTACTCACTCCTGACAATAACCCCTGCCGGTTATCCTTCTTCCAGTGACACCTGGTAATATTTCTAAGTTACAAAGCATCCTTTCAACTAGTATTTATTGATGATGCTATTACAGGACAGTCACCGTGAAGGCACTGGGGATATAAGGCTGCTCGTGACTGCCCAGAAGAGACAGGTGTGTAACCAATGGCAGAATTCCGGAGGGAGGGAGCGACGGCTATCAAGGGCAATTGAACAAGTGACAGGGGAAGTTGAAAGAGGTCCCTGCCTTTGTCTCTCTTTCCCTTTCTTCCTCCCTCTTTTCCTTTCTTTCACTCTGGTTTTGTCTGTCTCATTCATTCATTCATTCATTCATTCATTCATTCAGAAAACACTATCTGGAAACAGATCATATAGACACAGTATGTCAGGAAATGTGGGGGACAGTTACACAGAAAGAAACGTGGTATGGAATCCACACTGAATGGGCTGAATTCTCCTTATACATGTATCTACATGCATGTACACACACAAGCTCACCCACAGCCACACACATGTGTGCAAAGTGTTGAGTTCCTCTAGGGCCACAGTAATTTATATTATCTTCTAACTTCTAGTACATTACATAGAGTTGGAACAAAGAAAGATCTTGGTGAGCATTTATGGAATGCAAGCATGAATGAATACACCAAGGGAAGGAATAATTGCCCTGGTATGCAAAGTTGATGAGTATTTTCTGAAGAATCAACCATGTCAACAAATGAGCTTTGATACCTGGATTTGAGCAGAAAACTCCATGTGACCCAAAAGCAGGAATCTCTATAGTTCTGTCTGCATAAGAGCATTCAAGGGGCCTGTTCTGCCCTCTTTTCCTTCTAAAATCTGTGTTCTTGTTCTCCATTTTTTTGGGGGGGAGGGCTAGTTGCCCTTACTGACAACCAAGTAAAAAAGTAATTATTACCACCACGTCACAAATGGGGAGATGAAAACTCAAGAGATATAGAAAAAATTACTGTATCCTATAAACTATCAAAGCATCATCCCTTTCCTTGCATGCTATACTTGATCGATCAAGTTCCACTTCGTACTCCTCTGAACCAAAATATACTGGAAAGCATGAAATAATAGAGGACAGATGAAGGACTTCACCGGCAATTATGAAAACATGGAAAAAAATCAGGATATATTATATTCCATGCCAGGAACACAGTTTAGAAGAAATGTGGGCAAACAAAGTATCGATCCTTCAGAATGGAAAACAAGTCAACACTATAGTTCAAGTTCTGTATCCTGAGAAACCTGTCAGCAAATTTATTTCAAAATCCTGATGTTATCTTGGAGAACAGGTAAGTGATAATTACTCTAAGTATTATTGGAGACAAAATAAAAAGACACAAATGGAAAAGTTGCTTCATTATATGTATTAGGATTTTGACTTTAGTTAGGTTTAGTTTAGTTAGTTTTACTGTCTTGTGTGTTTGCTTCTTTCCTTTAGCCTTAATTTAGTATATGTATATATTACACAGGCAATAGGGCAGCTTCTAATCTGGTTTGGACTTCTTGAATCTTCTCTACCTTTACCTTTGACCAGTGGAGCTTTAAATATTGTTTTTTTAACATAATTTTTTTCCATTGGAAAAATGATTTCCCAATGACCAAGGAATTCTATCCACAAGTATACCCCCACACAAATGTTCACATGTTTATCAAAAGCCAAGAACTTTGGTAACTGTGTTGAACAGCCTCAAAGTAGAAAAGTTCACCAACTGTTAAAATGGAATACTATATAGTAATGCAAATTAACATTCTATAATTTAATGGAAACACTTGGATGAATTTCAAAAGCACAGTATGAGGAGAAAGAAGTCACTAGAAAACAGTATTTAACTTTTGATTCCATATTGTAAAAGGCAAAACCAGATCTATTTCTTGATCTGGAGGATGTCAGGTATATTTACCTTATTAAAATCCACCAAACTGCTCACATATGATTTGAGCACAAAATTTTTTTTTTTGAAAATAATCAATCATTTTTAAAAATAGGAAGAGTGACAAGTAGAATGAAGGAATACATATCTACCTATAATCTGAGCACCAGAGGTGAGTTTTATAACTATTTGTTGATATCCTTCAAGTCTTTTTACATTTTAGACACATATATCTTGTAAACACATTATTTCAGTTGCTGGATTATAGTAAATCAAATGAGCATGCACTTATTATTTCTTTCTTTTTATTGTTGTGCATTTAGATTAATGTTGCTGGTATTATGAACAATTTTTTCTAAGCAGACTTTTCTTGAATTAACACTATTTCTACAGCTTAGAGTATCAGAAATGGAATTACTGGGTCAACTGATAGACATCAAGATGCCATTTATAAACAATCAATATCTGTTTTAATTTGTAGTTGACTAAAAATAAAATGGGACCGTCTCTCAGGGCAACTGCCCTGGCTTGGTCCCATAACATAAACTTCTCCTTTTGGGGAGGCATAAGCTTTTAAAAATATGATTCAGCTTGCAACAAAGTTAAATGATTGGTAATTATTTTAAGATAATTTGAGTAATATATCTGGATAACAGATGCTGGCATGAGAACTTTGGCCTTTGTTTTGTCTGCCAAGTCCACTGGTTGGTTCAGTCCGCCTGAAGAACCCTGTTGAGAAACACTTTGAGGCTGAGCCCAGCTGCAGAAGTCAATCCTAATCCATTAGTAATGTCTGCTATGTTGCTGAAATGGGGGCACTGGAATGCTGACCAGGTGCTACCAGCCCTCTTCATGGCAAGGCAATCCACTTTATTGATACTGTGTTCTGTCGTTGCACTTACACACAAATGGCCAATGTGCAACTGCCTGGCAAAAGTATTTCTAAGATCTGGGGAGGGGCAGGGGACTCCCTGTTGGTGCAAAGGGTGAAGCACAGCACTGTGAAGCTATCCATAGCCTCTGCAGTACAAGTTCGAATGCTACCCACATGGCGCAGCAGACCTCTCCTATCTCCCCCTCTGTACCCCTCAGCAGTGTGTTTCAGTAGATCTACCTGTTCTGTTCCCCACTCTGTCTCTGACGAATCCTCTCACTCCCACACCTCTGGCCTGTACCCCAGTTTTTGTATGCATAAATAAATAAATCTTAAAAAAATAAGATCTGGGCAGAGACAGAAGATGTAGACTAGGCATGTGTGTTTCTTGGTCTGGAAAACAAATGCAAACACATATACACCACAAGCAATAATAGCAGTTAAATGTAAGCACTGACTCTACTAGGTAGTTGTATGTGAAATCATGTTGGGTTTTCTCTCACTTTCCAACTGAACTTTAATACGGTTTAGCATTTCTTTATTAAGCAAATTATTTTTTTTTTGCCTGAATATGAGGAACAAGTCACTTTGAATAAATGAAAGTGTCTAGTCCCAGGTAATGAGAGTATTGCCCAGGTCTTCCTGCTTCACTTTTGGAGAAAAGGGAGGAGGTGGCAGGAGGGAAGGTGCACCATGGACCTGAGTGAATGTGAAGACCAAAGGCTGTCAGTGTTAGAGCTTTAGGCTCGAGGAGCCAGGCAGTGGCTCATTGATGCCCCAGGAGGGACAAGGAGCAAGTTTGCCTGAGCTTAGAGTCCCTACTGGGACAAATGGTCTATGATGAAGTGGTTCACAACCTTTTCAAGGGGGTGAGGAAAGCCAAATGGAAAAGAAAGCAAAATTACGGCCTTAATTTTCTCCCAAATCTGGGAAACAAACATACAGTCTTCTTAAGCAGCCAAAGGGTTTGCAGTGAGATCCCTAAATGCATAGAGTACTTTCTAGGCATAAGTTCCTTTGGTCCAACCAAACGCTTCATTTCCTTTTCTTTTTTTAAAGATTTATTTATTTATGCATGCAAGAGCTGGGGTACAGGCCAGAGGTGTGGGGGGTGAGAGGATTCACCAGAGACAGAGTGGGGAGCAGAACAGGTGGAGTGAATGAAATACACTGCTGAGGGGAGCAGCGGGAGAATCAGGAGAGGTCTGCTGCGCCATGTGGGTTGCTCCCTGGCCGGCCAGGGATCAAACTCATGCTGCAGAGGCTGCAGATTGCTTGATAGTGCTGTGTTTAACCCCTTGTGCCACCAGGGAGGCCCCCACTTTGTTTTCTTAATATCTGATCATTGTGTTTCATCACGGTGGCCATTTCTCAAAAATCCCAGTTCCTTGTTGGCTAAGTGCCACTTGGGTTTTTCCAGTAGAACTCCATTCTAAAGTATATTTATTATAATTATTTGCAGCCACATGGATGGAACTGGAAGGGATCATGCTCAGTGACATAAGCCAGAAAGAAAAAGAAAAATACCGGATGGTCTCACTCATAGCAGGAATTTAGAAAACCTAAAGAAGGGACCAAGAAAAAAGACTAATTATAATAAAGAAAAAATCAAAATCAACAAGCAACTGTAGACCAGAGACACACTACTGGGGGAGGGGTTGGGGAGGGAAGGAGGGATTAGGGTCAAAATAAGGGGTGGGGGTGGGAATTGTATGGGGAATATAACCAAAATGAAAATGCATACCTTGTGCAAAAATGAAAAATGATGTAAGAATTACATAAAATAAAATGAAAAAAACCCTCAATAAATGATCTCCAATGATAATTAGTAGCACCACTGCTGCAGACCAATACTTTTAGATGCACTCGCCACAAATAGCATTGGTCCCATTGTGCTGAGGGAAAGACTGAGGCCAAAGCCCCAAAGATAATACTACATGGCAAACTCACACATCGGCTCCAATTCAAAGCCATACACCTACCAGCTAAAGACTCCATCACTCTGGTTCTTCACTGATTCTTTAATTATCTGCGTGATGACTTCCTATTGTCAACATGCAACATCTGGGGTGGCTAGCGAAAAACTGGGAATCACTCTGGCCTGGCCTTTCCTTTCCGCTGGAATGAGATCCGAGGTATTCATGAACAGAGTCTCTCCCCCAAAACCTCCTGTCCCGGGGGCCAGAGCGGTACCACTCAAATTCTCGGCCGCAGGGAGTGGCAGGGCCAGCCCTGCTCTGGTCTCCTGGACAGAATGGAGGGCAGTGGGTGTGCATGCTAACCTGGGCATTCAGTTGTCAGCAGCTGCAGCTAGAGATCAATGATAAGTAGTAACTGTGTATATTCGGCTGTGTGCGCCTACTCTCCCTACGAAGCACGTGACTTCCTATTAACGGTATCTCTCCTCTTACCAAACCGATATTTCCTGTAAAGGGTTTAGACTAATTGTGGTTTTAACAAGGGTAACATTATGCATTTCTGTGAGAGAGAACAACCATAGGTCAGACAGTCAGACGGTCAGTCTGGAAAACAAATCCATACTCCGAATCTTTAAGGCTGATATGAAACCTAGATAAGTGTGTTTGTGATGTGGAAGTTACCCTGGGAAAATATAATGGGAGAGAAATAACTCTAGACAGGGGCGATTGCTCAGCTACTAAGGATCTCTAAAAGATCCAGACTGCTTTCTCTGGGAGTGTTTATGTGAGAAAAGCAGCCCATGAGGACTAGTCACCAGAGACTCTGACAGAGCGGCCCCCCACACCCCACAATTCTTGATCCAGATATGTGGTGATTGTCACTCGTATGTGGGGTGGGGGTGAGGGGACCCCACGAACCCTGTTGATAATTCCAACATGTATGCCATGTGTGCTCACAGCAATCTTCCCTAGGAGAGATTCCTTCTTGGCTTTGCTCTTTCTCAGTAGCCAGAAGCCTTGTGATCACTTTGCTCTGAAGAAAGGCAACGGCTGCCTTGGAGAACACGTTTGCCCTGGTGGGCTTATGTTTCTGCAGAGTGGATGCGCTGTGATTGAGCTCAGAGCTTTTGAACTCTACCTGAGCTTTGAGAAACAAAATGAAGACGGGAAGAAACAGGTTTGAACTTCCTCCCTTAACCCACATCTGGTTCAACAGCCCCCTTTTCCTGTTAAGACGTCAAATGTGATATGACAGGCCACCATTTATCACGGAGACATCCTCCACGGCTTCCTTTTCCTTTACCCTGTCTCCTCCACTTACTGCAGGTCAAACTAAGACATTTCTTACAGGGAAGCCTTCAACTCGGGTGACACTTTCCTGATTCAGAATCTTGTTCCAAAATGCCACAAGCAAGTCACCAGCCTAGAATATCAACATGTCAGAGGGTTTTCATTATTTTTTAGACACAACTCAATCATTTTTTCTTTCAGCTCAACAGGGAATATCATTTGGTAAATCGGTGTCTAATTCTACTAGGGAAATTCAAAACAACCACCACAAGAGATGAAAACCTGCTTCTCTCCCACCTCCTCTGACTAATTTAACAGAGAATACATGTACACAGATTTTACACCATGTCTGTCCAATAGGGATTTCTGCAAGGGTGGACATGTTCCAAGTCTGGGGTGCTCGAATGGTTATCGTTAGCCACACAGGGCAATTCAGTCATTGAAATGTCCGTTTCAACTAAAGAACTGAATTTTGAACTGAATTTTAACTAAATTAAAAAATACATATAGACAGATAATGTACAGTGGAGACTGGTAGAAACGATCAGATCCTAAACTGTGCTACTGATGAAGAAATGGTAAGATTTTTTTTAAATTGCAAAATGACAAAGCCATAGAGAAAAACCAGAAGAGCCACTCAGGCGAACAAAGCCCCACGGGCATCACTGAGCCCCAAGAGTGAGAGAGCAAATAGGCATTGTTACCCAGTCTTCTACCAGCTTAGGCTCAGTTGTTGTATGAGACAGATGAAGAAGACCAGGGCTGGAAGGGGGCCGGGGAGGTATTCCTTCTAAGCATCATTTGAAAAGACTGGAAAAGTAAAGATTCAGGAATTATATGAATCTATTATCCAACTAAGAAAGATTTTCCATAGATGGGACTGGATCACGGAGGGCAATTATGCACAAAGACACAATTAGATCTGGAACTGCTAAGGGAGTGGTCCTCAGAGTGTGGTCCCAGGGCCAGCAGGTTCAGTGTCATCTGGAAAGCCATTAGAAATGCAAATTCTCTTGCCTCACCCCAGCCCCACAGAATGGGTCCATTCACTGTAAAGGATGGAGCTCAGCTATCTGAGCAACCAAACTTTCTAGGTGATTCTGGTGCCTGCTAGAGATTGAGAGTCACTGTGCTAAGTTGAGACCTTACTACTTGAATTCTCATTGGTAAAATCTCAGTATCCTCACTCAGTTTGAGGCTCTGGCTAAGATTCCTGGAGGGTCAAGTGGAAAGATATAAAGGAATCAACTTCCTCTTCTACAAGGGAATGTGTACTTTTAAAAATATTTATTTTTATTTATTTATGCATATAAGAACTGGGTGTAGGCTTGAGGTGCGGGGGTGAGAGGATTCACCAGAGACAGAGTGGGGAGCAGAACAGACAGACTGACTGAAATACACTGCTGAGGGGAGCAGCAGGAGAGACAGGAGAGGTCTGCCTCTCCATGTTGGTTAGCTCCCTGGCCGGGGATCAAACTTATGTTGCAGTGGCTGGTGGTAGCTTAATAATGCTGAGACTCGACCCTTTGTGCCACCAGGGAGGCCCGAGAATGTGCACTTTTTAAAATGCCTAGACTTATTTATAAGAGTTCTAAGAGAACAGAGGCAGGACCAACATGTAGAGATGAAAAATAGATGGTTTATCTTCAGGGAATTGCAACCCAACAATAAAGGTTATTGACAATGATGTGGTAGGTGAACATCACCCTGAGCCCTCCATGGCTGCAAGGAAAGATATGACAGGGTTTTTTTTTTTTGTAGTAGAAAGTCCTGCACGTAGAAATTTGGGTCAGAAGAAGTGAAGCTTTGCTCTAGTTTTATGTTTCTGCCTTAGAGTGAAGCCTTACTTGTCTCTCAGCTCTCAGATATCCACAGTTGACCCCTTTATATCCATCCATGTCACCTCCTCCCTAGAAACAAAGATAAGTCCCAGGTTTGGGGGAATATAAACTCATTGAAGAAGAAAATTTGGGGCCTTTAGCAGTTCAAGATCAAATACTAACTTTGAAGTTGATTGCAGTAATAGAACTTCTGTTTCATGAATCATAGTTGCTTTTCCAATGTTCTACTTTGTTCCTTGCTCAGCAAATGACATTGGGCCTGAAGCCTTTGACTTGGTACCTGGCTCAGGCAGCTAGATTTCCTTCTTTCTGATTACCTTCATCAGTGAGGCAAGATGAGGCCACCAGCTAAGGAGGTAACCCCACCCAGCCCCTGACTGTTGATTAGGGCAGCTACTTCTCATTGCTTTGGTTTTCTTGTCTGTAAAACAGAATCAAGCTATTCATGCAGGCTGTGGGCAGCTATGATGATCATGAAAGGAACAAGGGCACTAAAATATATGCCCCCTCAGCCTCTGTGCTCTCATTTTCCCAGGCAGAGCCTGTTTCAGGATCTTTTCTTAGAGTATAATGAAGGAACTGAAGAAAGCAGAGCAAAGCTGTGCCTGAAAGGAAATGGAGGGAGTGTAGAAGGGTGTTGTAGGGGTTGGAAAGAGGATGAGGTAGTGGCTAGAGTCTGCGGGGCCCAGCGGAGGAGGGATGAGGGGCAGCTGGCCTGATGAGCAGACCCTGGGAAAGTAAGGTGGTATAAGAGGTCTTTTGGGGAAAATAGATGACTGGATCAAGAAGATGTTGTACATATACACAATGGAATATTACTCAGCGATCAAAAAAGATAAACTCATGCAATTTGCAGCAACATGGATGGAAATGGAAGGGATCATGCTCAGTGAAACAAGCCAGAAAGAAAAAGAAAAATATGGATGGTCTCACTCATAGCAGGAATCTAGAAAGCCTAAACAAGGGACCAGGAAAAAAGAATAACTATAAGAAAGAAAAAATCAAAATGAACAAACAACTATAAACCAGAGACACAATTTGGGGGGGTGGGGAAAGGAGGGGTCAAAACAAGACACACTTTGGGGGGCGGGAAAAGGATTGGGGTCAAAACAAGGGGTGGGGCGATTGTTATGTGACTTATATAATAATTCTCAGCTGGCTCCCTCTTCAAACACCTTCAGTAAAGAGTTACATTATTGCTCAGGAATCTTAAGCTCTGATGAATGTTTCCTTTGCACTGAAAACTGGTGATGATCATTTTTTTTGCTAATGAGGTCAATCCAACCATTGTAGCTCTGTCTGGGTTGCAACTGTTCAAGGTCAACCCATTTCCATTTTTCTCTGTTCCAACGTCTGATGTATAAACATGGACCGCTTATAAGGCTATGCAAACACATTTCTAGTTGGGCTTGACCAGTTGTTCATCAACAACAGCAGATCCTAAAAACAAAATTCTAAGACAAGTCCCATCTTCTGCCCTGGAGCAGAAGAACTATCTGAAGAACACACCAGAGTCACATTCAAATAATATTTTCTGGCTGTGTGTTACTGGAAACACATCTTGGCCGCATGGTCAGCAAAGATCTGTAAAGAATAGGCACAGTCAAAGGCCAGGGGAGATTTACATGAACCTGTCTACAAAGATTTCTGGGCATAGGAGGGATTTTTTTCAACATCCCCTTCCAAAAGCATTTACTCGAATAAACATATTGAGATGAAATAATGATCATGTCACCACTGCATAAGAAGGATAATAAGATATTAATATACAGCCCAAATAAATTCAACTCCCGTTGAGGGAAATAGCTAACTTGCCAATATGTATGAATCAATTTAACTTATAAAGGGAGCAGAGTTGCTCATTGGATTACACTGAGAACAGTGATTAACAGACTGTCAATTCTAATATGAATTTTGTCTCTGCCCAAGTGAAGGTTTAAAATTCATTTCATTTTTATGCATAAAAATGTGCTACATATTTTTTTCAATTTTAAACTCTGTATGTTCACGCTGCAAGAAAAAAATGAGGAAAGGGTTGCAACAACATGAAAAACATCCAAACCTCCTCTTTTCAGAGATGCAAGCAGCTTGTGTCTATGTCTTTAAAAATTAGGTTATACTTTACACACTGTTCTCTCAACTTGGTTTTAAACACCCATTTGTTTATTTAATAGATCTTTTTGAGCACCTATAGGTGCCTGACATTTGTTTGACCAGGCTCTGAGGGACTGAAGCTGTGAGTCTGCCCTCAGAGCTTCGAGTCTGAGTAGAGAGGAAGGAAAATAATCAAGTAGGTAAATATAGAATTGCATACACATTTGTGATTTATATTATATGAAATATAATCACAAATTATGAAGTGTGGTGATAGGAAGAAATAGGAATGGGAAACAGAATAATAGGAAGGCCCAACGGTAAGGAGATCAGGGATGCTTCTCTCATTCAGAGAATGAGACCCAATGAATACACCACTGAACATCCCAGTGCCAAAGGAACGCAGTGTTCCAGCTAGAGAGATTACTATAAATTATTACAAATAACGCCCCCATTTGGTTGGATTATTATAAGTCTCATTGTACAAAATGGGGAGAAGAGGACCTGAGGAATCTTCTCAAAGGCACACCTTCAGAGGGGGAAGAGCTAACCTAGCTTGAGAACTGGATAGTTCAGCCTTTGGGCAGCTTAACGGTTTAACTACAGTCCACAGCTACAAATACAGACTTTCCCAGAATAAACATCTGTTCAAAAAGTATCACACCGGTTGGTTTTGATTTTGTAGGTAATGTCTTCCATCATAGTAAGCAAGTTTCCACTAAACATTCCAGAAGTCAGCAGAACACAATGGTGGAACTTCCTCTTTAAGGCCCCCCCCCCCCCCCCCCCCCCCCCCCCCCCCCGTGGACAATAATGCCCTCTTTGAATGGACACAGCATGCTACCGAGCATTGCATTCGATTGGCCATCCCACATCTCTCGCCTTTTAACCCTTCCCATGAGCATGTACAAGATAGAAACTCATTTTAATGCACAAAGAGCCAAGAGAGGCTCTCTTTTGGGTATCTATTTATAACCTCATTAGCTAGATGGAAATCCATCCTTAAAATCACAACATGTACTACTAAAGGAGAAAAACAAAAACAACCAGGTCAAAGCATGAGTCCCGATGGGAAGTTATTAGTGTCATCTTGGTATTAGCCTAGGTCTGACCCATCATTATACGTGAACAGTCAATGCATGCTGGGTAAGGCAATGGTTACCAGTGCATTCACTCTGAGGTTTTGTGTGTGTGTGTGTGTGTGTGCGTGCGCACATACTTGTGTGTGCAATTTTTGCTGCAAGTAATGTAATAATGGGCATTTATTGATCATCTGTATATTCCCAGATCTTTGAGGAGGGCAGTCTTTTTAAATAGGATAAAGAGAACAAACTAAAGTTTAAATGTTTATATCAAGAATATTTGCAATTCACACTAGACTGCTTGAACTAATTGCTGCTTATATGAAATTGTGGTAACTGAAATGAAACCAAATATTTAAGAATGGTGAAGAATTGGAGTAGATTGCCTTCATCACAGGAGGATTCCATGAAGGAATTTAGGTAATTTCTTATTAAGTAAATTCCTTGCGGGTAGAAGTTTTCTTGAGCGACTCCCTAGTTAGCAAGCAGCGTACATAGTAGATTGGAAACAAATAGTAAATAGTGATTATTTCTTTATGAATGGCTGGAAACACAGCTTTTAACTATGGGAAGATTCTTATCTTAAACCTCCTATCACAGTTTGTTGAGGAAGAATCCATTTTGGACTCAGTGATCAATTGCAGTACCCTCTCTCCTGTTTTCATTTCTTTCTCCTTCCTCAATGCTTAAGTGGAGATCTATGAGGAATTGAAATAAATAAATGCATAATTATGTTCATTTATAATGCATTAAATTCAGCTACCTATATTTGCCCAAGTTATGTGGGTTGATACGGCCTGTGGATAAATAGCATGCATTTTATAACCTGTATAAAAAGTTCATATTTCTTGGCTGTTAAAATTTCTACCTAATAGTTAAAGTAAGATGTGTGAATGTTTAAAAAGCCGACTATCTACTCTCGGGTGGATTCCTCACCAGAGTACCTCCTCCTCAAGCCTAAGATGCTGAAGCAAACATCCCTGCCACTATATATGACACAAGTGCTATTTGTCTTCAGCAACTAGAGGCCATTTTGTCCTTCCCCCCTCACCTTGAATATGTATTGTCTATTTTTTAAAAAAAACATCTAGGGGACAATCTGCTTATGAGAAGAGAGCTCATTCTCCATTGATAGGCCTCTGGTTTTCATTCTTCGTATCTCTTTCCAAGAAACAATAGGTAATAAAATAATTTAAAAAACATAATGATTTTAGAAATGACTGAAATGAACTCATCACTACAAGTCACACACACACAAAATGCTGGAAATTTTAGAATATCTCGAAGAAGGGAGGAGAAAAACACAGGTTCTGTGGAGCTCGGCCTCAGTGTCTCTTTATCCACAATCTCACCGCAACCACTGAGGCCTGCGTGGGGTTTGTCCACTTTACAGGTTCGAGAAAAGGAGGCCCGGGAAAAGACGCCACTGGGTTAGCGGCACTAAGTGAACAACTCACAATGCCACAGCTGAGCTGGCTGGACTGGTGAGTTGGCAACAGCCGCGTCCTGTCCAAGGCCCTGTGTCCAGAATGAACTCATTCGCTGGCCTGATGTTTGCCTTCCAGCTGGAGACCCTTCCAACTGAGGCCTGGCTAAGTATCTGCTACCAAAACAAACACCTAAGTGAAGGAATCCTGTGTGAGTCTAGAACACGTGTGGTTGTGGTGGACCAGACGGTGTGACAAACATTTGAATGGACTCACATAATACATTGCAAGCACCTATGTTCCAACAGCCAACAGCTGGACCCCATCAACTCTGGCCCCACCACCATGAGGATGAGAAAACCTCAGAGCCTCTCCCTGGCTAAAGATGGTTCATCTTTTGGATTTACCACTCCTTGGGCTAAAGGAAAAAAGCCTTTTTTTTTTTTTTTTTTGAAGTTTGCAAAGACCAGTTGTCTTTTCCTATACTTGCTTGTTGCATCTGTCATCAAATTTTTAGATCACTTTTCACAAATCTCCTCACGGCTATTTCACATGGTGTGCATGTGTGTGTGCGTGTGTGTGCATGCATGCCTAGGTGGATGTCAGTGGTTGTGTGTGTGTGTGTGAGCGTGTCTCCAAATACAGGGTGAAACTGTTGGAGCTGAAGCAATAAGTGGCCTTGGCGAATCTGAAGGGCTCTCCCTGAGAGCTGGGTTTATTTTGGCAATACCGCTTTTCTCCCAGTTCCTCCTGACCTCCCGTATTACTGTCTGTGGATTATTTTTTTTACCGAGGGAGATACTTAGGCATGGGCTGGAGGAGATAAGTGATATGGTCAAATCACTACTGCCAAAGCTTGAAATTCCTGACTGCCTTAATAGCTCTGGCTGACCTCTAAATGAAACGCCACCTTTGGTTATTAACATGTCTCTCTCTGCTTTTATGATTTTTCGGAACATAATTTGTCACAGTTTTTATCTGCACAGAGCAAGCTTTAAGCTTTTAAAAATGTGAGTTATCTTTTTACAACTGCTAACAATTACACATCACGGAACAGGCTGCTCTGAAAACCAATTATGAAAAGCCGGGATGGACTCTGCATTCAGCCTTGGAGTGTGCTTCTGCCACTCGGAAGGAGAGATTTCTGAACTCTTGCCATGGAGCTGCCGGAGCTTTGGAACAGGGAACCAGAAACTAAACTTGGAAATGGCTTGTGAGATCGGGGAGATAAGATAGGGGCAGAGAAATTAATTGTCCTTGTTCAGTATGATCATCTGATAATGGGCCACAGGGCTGTTCCAGGTCTGAGAGTGCTGCAGGGGGGTCGCTTCTTCCCAAGGGGGGGGGGCTTGCTCATACCTAGTACCCCATGTTGGCTTTCAAAGGCCACCTGCTCAACCCCACGGTCACCAAAGTTGTTTCTGGGCCACTGTTTCAGCCTCAGATACCCGTGATCGTGGGACCGAAGGGCATCATCTCCTGCTTGTTCTGGTTTTTGACATGCTGCCTTGTACACCTGTTTGCCCCCTCCCTCTTGCTCTCACCTGAGGGCTGACAATGCAGAGTGTCATGTTCTATCAGTGGAGACAGCGGTTCAGCTGTGAGACTCTGGAGACAGAGGGTGTGAGTTCAAACTCTGCCCCCAAAACCCAGCACCTCGGGCAAGTTGTTCAATCTCTTTGTGCCTCAGTTTCTTCATCAATGAAATGGGATTAATGATCACAAGGATGGCTGGAAAATTAAGCCAGCAGCAGAAAGCTCTTAGAAGAATGTCAGTTTGTTGTTTTGTCATCTTCACTATCTGACTCGTATTTTTAGCACAAAGTTGAGGGGTAGGAGCCCAAAGCACAGCCAGAGACACGAGAGAGTGACCTGGTCCACACACACTGTCTTCTTCCACATTTTTATTAAGGTGAAAGGTTCTATTTCATGACAGTTAAGATTATGATGAAGAGTTGGCAGGAAATAGTGTGAAAACTAGGGTCAGCCTTTTCAATACAAGATTGAAAGAAACATCTGTGGTTAGACCACGAAGAAAACTAGAGCAGGAGTGAAATGGGGGCACTGTGGAAGCGAACTCACTCTCCAGCCCCCACCCTAACCCTCCCACCACAGCCCCCCACACAGACAACCAGCCAGCCTCCACATCCAGTGTCACAAGGTCAGTGGTGAGTGGAGGAATGAAATGGAAAAGCAATAAGGTTTTCCATCCTTATTGCCAAAGTATAACATCTACTTCTTTAGGAGACTGATGGAAAAGCAAAGGTGTCCCCTTATGTCTGGGAATGAGACGATAATCTCTTGGTAAAAGAGTAAAGGAGAGAGAAAGAGACAGGGGGCGGGGGTAGAGAGAGACAGAGGATGGATGGATGGATGGATGGATGGATGGATGGATGGATGGATGGATGGAAAGACAGATGATGGATAAACAGATCAAGAGTAAGTAAGCAAGACATAAACAAGGTGTATTCTGTTCTCCTATGTTATCTCATTTAAACCACAGTCAGCCAAAATGGTACCTAAAAGTTTAGCTAATGAGTGTTTTACAAATGAATTAGGATAAAAATTCGTCAGAAAGAAAATGAAACTTGGGGATAGTCTAAAGTCACAAGTCACCAAGTTCGGCAGGTGGCACAGCTGTGACCCAGACCCACATTCACCTGGCTATCTCCAAAGTCCACCCTTCTTCACACATGGGAAACCTAAGATGCCCATATAGTCGGCCAGGTGCCAAACTCAGCAACGCCCCCCAGGGAAACCACTGCCACATGGACCATGCTCATGGTTGAGGGGGTCTTGGCATCCTCTGTGGCTGAGTAAATGGAAACACCCCCAAATGGAAGACTTGTTCCAGACCTTGGCAGCTCCTGCCTTTCTCTCAAAAGAACAATTAAAAGACTCTTCCAGGAAGTGAATTTTTTTTTTCTTTTCCAGGACCACTGTCTGCTTTGGCCCCAGGGGTAAAACATTCCCTTTGCTCCTGCCTCCCTGGCAGGAAATCTATTCAGAAAGGATGCTGATTATCCTCTTCAGCACTTATTTCCTTTACATTATTTTGATTCCGTTATTTCTCATTATACTCCCAATATGTTTTTGGCAGCCTGGGCTTGCAGATGGGAACAAACAAAGGCTCCCTCAGTCCTTGGGCTGTACCTTCAAACTTGACTCCAAAATGATTTCTTCAGGGGTTGGCTATTCCCTTGCAGGGCTGGGCCAGTGGACTGGGGTGCATTTGCTTAAATGGTCAATACCCACAGCTGACTGGGTTTCCAGATGGGAGAATTCACAGGCAGAGCTGCAGAGGTTGGGCCCTATACACATTCCACTTCATCTGATTGACCTTGGGTCTCGCCCCAGGTCCTTCTGAAGGAGAGGATGATGCATCAAGATCACAGTTCTTAATCCTCTACACATTTTGTACCAGTAAGATTTTAGGTGACTCCCACCTGCTGTCCATTTTTAGAGGACCAGATCCAACTCCTGCCAGAGGACTCAAGTGGACACATTTGTGCAGTTCCCTCCAGTCTCCCTCGGGGAGCAGATCAAGGGGTTGTCTTGGACAGAAGGGCAGTATATCAGAGGCAGCTCGGTGACCAGTGGCATGGATCACTGGCCAACCAAGTTCTTCCTCTCTGGCCATTGAACTAAGACATTAAAAGCTGCAGCCAGCAATTGGCAGGATCTAAAATAGAAGGTGTTTATAGAGGAATTTGCTAGATACTGGGCCAGGTAAATGCATAAGGATGAAAAAGCAATAAGCAAACAGAAGAAGGTGACTGATAACAATGAAGAGAATAACAAGTTTGGGCTAATGTGAACATTTTTGAGCGTTTGCAGGTGCCAGGCACAGTCCCAAGCACCTGGGATGTTTTATCGCATTCTACCGTCACTAACACTCTGGAGTATGTTTGTGATATTCCCTGTTTCAAGGGTAAGGTCATTAACTGATTTGGCAAATATGTCTTTCTCTAAAGCCCATGATCTTTCTTGAGTTCTCTATATGGTGGCCCATGAAGCTCTCAATAAAGATACCATCTCACACCAGTGAGAATGGCACATATTAAAAAAACTAGCAACAACAAATGTTGGCGAGGATGTGGAGAAAAAGGAACTCTTGTGCACTGTTGGTGGGAGTGCAAACTGGTCCAACCACTATGGAGAGCTGTGTGGAGATTTCTGGACCTACTAAACATAGAGCTTCCATATGATCCAGCAATTCCACTCCTAGGTATTTACCCAAAGGACACAGAAACATCAATTCCAAAGAACACCTGCACTCCTATGTTTATAGCAGCACTGTTTACAATAGCTAAGCTTTGGAAACAACCCAAATGCCCAAAAATAGATGACTGGATCAAGAAGATGTGGTACATATATACCATGGAATATTACTCAGCATTCAAAAAAGATAAACACATGCAATTTGCAGCAACATGGATGGCGCTGGAAGGGATCATGCTCAGCGAAATAAGCCAAAAAGAAAAAGAAAAATACCGGATGGTCTCACTCATAGCAGGAATCTAGAAAACTTAAATAAGGGACCAGGAAAATGAATATAAGAAAGTGAAAATCAAAATCAACAAAAAAACTATGAACCAGAGACACTTTTTGGGGGGTGGGGGGCGGGAGGGGAAGGATTGGGGTCAGAATGGGGCATTTGCAATTGTATGGGGGAATATAAAAATAAAATTTAATATTTAAAAAAAAAAAAAAAAAAAAGAAGAAAGCAAAGATAAAAATGGAAAAAAAAAAAAAAAAAGAGAGCAAAAGAAAGCACGAATCCAGACAGAACAGACCTCATCGATGCAGCTGGAGAAGGCCAGCTCAGAGCTGCCGCAGACCCCATGGCTGAGGCTACGCTCAGCCCGGGAGAGAAAGCAGCCTCCTTTTCCCTGTGGTGACTTGATTGGATCTCTATTCCTGGCAGCCAGGAGTCAGACTGAAAATCTTCCTCCCAGACTCTGTTTAAAAGTCTTTTCTGCTGGGAGGCTCTCCCTGACTTCCTCCTTATCCCACAGGCCAAATTAGTTCCTGCCTCCCCTGGGCCTTCCGGGCAGCTGGCTCAGACATCTTTTACTGTCTCACTGTGTTCTGATTATTTGTTTCCATCTTTGTTGCCCAATCAGATAGATACATATTCTTTGAAGTTCAGCACATAGCACAGCACCAACTACATAGTATATGCTTATTAAGTGCTTATTGAATATATTTATTCATTCAACTGATAAATATTTTGCCAGGAATTGCCCTGGGCCAGGAGTCTGCAGGCTATGGTCCAGTGAATCAAATGTGGCATTCTGTCTAAAGATGGCCCTCGGCCTGCTGCTGATAAAGTATTATTGAAACATAGGGATGCTCATCCATTTACATGCTGTCTGTGGCTGCATCATGCTACAATGACAAAGTTGAGTAGATGTAAAAGATCACATGGTCCACAAAGCTGAAAATATTTACTTTCATGCCATTATAGAAAAAAAAAAATACCAACTCCTGTTCTAACCCAATGGCTCCTACACTTCTCTGCACATTTGAGTTGACTGAAAAACTTCAAGTCATACTACTGGCTGTGTCTCATCCCAGCTCTGGCCTAGGCACTGGAATTTGGAAAAGATGCCTATGTGATTCTACTGTGCAGATAAATTTGAGAATCACTATTCTAGGCACTGAAGTTTAGTCAGTATGATTATAGCTAATTAGTAATTGGAGTAAAAATAGCAAATTCGTATTTCATCAAAAAAATATAAAAGTCATCCTTGCAAAAGCCACCTGGATCTGCTTAGTCTGAAGCTGAGGACTTAGTTCTGAAGAAGGCGGGTGACTTTTCAGGGCTACACAGTCATGGCTTGGGCTGGAAGCTCAGTCTCCAATCCAGGATACCCCTGGGAACCCACAGTGGCCTTGTCTCTGTTCTTTTACTTCATCCAGAGAAAATGACGGCAATGGAGTCAAGACTGGACCAAAAGCACAGAAACTATGGAGAGGGAAGGACCCTCAGTCCTCATTCCAGAGTGTTTGGTGTCAATAGTATCTAAGAAAAATCCAGAAACTTGCTTTAGATGAGCAAGGTTTGAGCTGAGTGTGATTTGGAAATACAGAGGAAACACGTGGACACAAATGCACAAATATTTTCTATTGACTCATTACAGTGCATACTCCTGGGGATCAGGATAATGCCCGGTGCACAGTAAGGACTCAAGATTTTGAGAGGATGGATGCAGGAAAGAGGGGAACCCCAAGTAGAGTCCTGCACACCAGTGCTGTCTTTCAGCCAGCGTCTCTCCTGCTTCTGGGTTGAGTCTTGGAGACATTGCCATGAACGAGAGGGAAACCATGAGAGACACAGCAACAAACCAGACACTGATGAAGAAATGATTTCACCTGATGACCAGTGGAATGTAGCACATAAAATTGCAAATGTATGATAGAGAGGCTCGGCTGCAGATAGAACTGTCTCAGAAGGAATGTCCTCAGTGGAGACATTTGACTGAAATCTGAAACAGGAGCCTGCTGTGAGTAGATGTGGAGGAAAAGCACTCTGGACAGATCAGCCAGGTCAAGAGCCTGGAGGTGTGACTGCAGCACAGGATGGAGGCCCATGGGGTAGGCATTGGGGCATTGGTGTGTGCGCTGGGATGGAGTTGAAGAGTCAGCCTGGCCTGACCTTATGGAGTCTGGAGGCCACACTAAGAGGTTGGATCTTATTCTGAGGGTTATGGAGAAAAGTTATCTACAGGTGGGGTGACCTGATCTAACCTGTGCTTTAAAGATCACAGAGCTGAGCCGCATTGATCCAGCGAGATGGAAAGTAGTAGGTATATGGGATTAAATTGTGTCCTCCCAAAGCTCAGGTCCACTGAGATGCTGGTATTTGGAAGCAGAATCTTTAGAGTTGTAATTAGTTGAGTTCAAATGGGGTTAGGGTGGTCCCTAATGCAAAGATGAGTGTCATTATAAGGCGGCCATATGGGGACACTGCCAACCACTGGGAGAGGGCAAGCACAGAGTGACAGGAGACTATCGGGCCTACAGGGATGCTTCTACATTGCAAGAAATACCTGGTGGGGGGGGCCTCCCCTGGTGTCACAGCGGTTGAGTGCTGGGCTGTGAAGATGCCTGCAACCTCAGCAGTGCCGGTTCAATCCCCGGCCACCAGCGAGGTTCCCACATGGCATGCAGACCTCTCCTGCCATGCCCGCTGCTCCCCTCAGCAGTGTACTTCGTCAGTCTGCCTGTTCTGCTCCCCACTCTGGCTCTGGTGAATTCTCTCACCCTCCCATGCTTCTGACTGTACCCAGTGCTTGTATAAATAAATAAATAAATCTTTTTTAAAAAAATAAAAAAAAAAAGAAATACCTGGGGCTGTCAGTTACTACTACAAGCTCAGAGGGCAGCACAGGTCTTCAAACGCAACCTACCATGCAACGCCTTGATTGTGGACTTCTGGTCTCCAGACTGTGAGAGAGTAAATGGGTGCTGTATTAAGCCACCCAGTATATGATCATTTGTTACAGCAACAAGAGGTGGGCCATGCAATAGGGGAGCAACGATGAGAGAGGAAGAGAGTCCAGTGAGGAAGAGAAATAGAGGGACAAATGAAGAAAGAGATGGCTGGAGAGAAGCAAGCAAGAGAGGGAACATGAGCCCAGGCAGCAAATGCTCTTTGGTTGTGTTTTTGCAAAGTGAGTAATTCCCACAAACAGACGCCTCCAAGGGGAGGTTTTTCCTCCATGTCTTGGAGATATACCATGTCCCAACTTAGTTATAAATTAAAGGAGGAAATGACCCAAACTTCTTGTGCATAGGGGCTCCTAAGCTCTGCTCTGAGAACTTGGTCCACTCTAGGGAGAGGACTTTATTCTGCAGGCAGGTCCCCTGGGATACAGACCAGGGCTGGGGGGTACCAAGAGGACATGATGCTGGGGGCTTAGAAGTAGAAGCCCTTCTGGGTCCCGAGGGCCCACCTCAGGTCCACATGGACCAAGCCCTGTAAGTCGCTGTAGCTGTTAAAGAAAACACAGAGGTTTAACCGTATTCAATTAGGGGTTTAAAACTCCAGAGGAAAAAGGGGATGTTCACTGCAAAAGGCGTTTCATTTTCACACTTGTTCAAACAACTGGAAACCACAAGATGGGGAAAAAAAAAAAAAACTGATTCAATTTTTATACATCCCCAAGGCACAATGCATTCTCCTGGAAAAAGCCTCTTTTGACCCACTAACAATATCCCACTAGGAAGGCATTTTAGTGAAGTGGCTACAAAGGAGGGTTCTAGAATGTTCTGGTTCAAATCCCAACTTGATGGGAATCACATAACCCTCCTGAGGCGCAGGCCCCACATCTTTAAAATGGGCCAATAATAGTACTTCCATCACTGGGCGCTTAGGGGGTTTAGGCAAGAGAATTTGTAGACAGCAGTGGCTCCCCAACTTGGCTGCTCTTTGGGGTCACCCGGGATCTTTAAAAAGCACTGATGCCTGCCTTCCACCTCCAGACATTCTGGCTTAATAGGTCTGGGTGTGACCCTGGCATGCATGGGGCTTTTAAAGCTCCCTAGGTGATTCTAATGTGCAGCCAAGATGGGGAAACACTGGCCTAAAGCACTTAACACACGCTGTAAACGCCCCATAACCATCAGCCCTTCTAGGGGGCATGGCCCCACTCTATTACACAGTGATTCAGGCCCAGTGTTGTGGCTATGGCCACTTGTGCATCACTTATTCCCTCTAAACTCAGTTTACTTATCTGTAAAATGGTTCTAATGCTTATCTCCTCCAGGTGCATTGCCAGATGAGGTGAACATGTACTGAGTATCCTGGCACATCACATATATTAAATTAAGGGTCCCATTCGAATGAATAATTGCTTTGTTAGAATTCTTGAGCAATCCATCTCTTGCTAAGGAGCAAGGCCTGACACTCCTAGACTTTACCCGGGTTCTCCTGCCCACAGAAAGGGAAGCACAGGACCCCGCCAAAGTGTGGAGAGTTAGAGCTTACTGCTGCTTTGTGCTTTAAATAGAGCGGAGCACATGTCTTACTCTGTGTTTATCTGCCTGTCGGAATCAATGGTGTAAATAATGAAGCTGTGTGATATTTGAATATTTCTACTGCTCATATTTTTCATTCTAATTAAAGCCAGAATGTTCCTTTTTAGAAATCAGTATGAATAATAAAAACCCAGCTGCCAGAATATAATATTGTAGTTTTTGTTCAGAAAAAATAGGTAGAGGAAAGGACTATGTGTCATGGCTGACTGAATTTAACCTACTGGCTCACTTTTCAGGGTGACAGGCCTCCCTGTGGAATTCCTAAGCCTCAGAATTGCTATTTCCCTTCCCTTCTGAACCTCCCAAGCTCTCCTGGTGTTTTATGGTCACTGCAAGAGAGATGCTTCTAGTCCTAATGGCCAGGCTGGACCCAGGGCTAGATCCCACTTCCCACTCCTACTGAGTAGAAGAGGACCTCCTCAGAACCTCAAGAGTTTAGCATGGTTGGGGGCATTGCAGGGTGCACCCACCCAGCTTTCCTATGACTCCACATTTTAAGCTAATGTTGAAGAACAGATTTGGTTCTGGAGAGAAAGATATATCCACATCCCAGGACTGCTGTGACAAATGACCATAAACTTAGGGGCTTAACACAATAGAAATTTATCCTCTTACAGTTCTAGAGGTCAGAAGTATGATGTGGATCTCTCTGGGATAAAATCAAGGTGTCAGCATGGCAACATTCCTTCCAGAGGCTGCAGGGAGGATGTGCCTTTTCCAGGTTCTAGAGGCTGCCTGCATTCCTGAGCTTGCGGCCCCTTCCTCCACTTCGAAGCACATTACCCCAACCTCTGCCTCTGTCATCACAACTCATTCTGGCTGACCTGCCTTTCTCTTATAAGGACCCTTGGGATTATAGGGGACACACCCAGAAAATTCACAATAATCTCCACATCTCAAGGTCAAGTGATCATAAAGTAATTCCATCTGCTGCTTTAATTTTCCTATAATACATCATATCCCCATTCCTATTTCCATAATCCTCAGTGATTAGGATGTGAAATTCTTTGGGATAGAAGGGAATTATTCTGCCAATAGCAGACGAGGAATGCAAAGAGGACAGCAGATAATGTGTCCACACGGCTCATGGAGCCATGTGGAAGAGTGGATCTCACTGGCACCCTGGACATGGGAGGGTCTGATGGTATTAGCACCACAGCTGTGGGTGAATTCTGTGTGTATGTGAGTATACATGTATGTGAATGTGTGTGGGTGTGTATGTGTGTGCATGGGTGTGTGTGTGTGTGTCTGTGCGTGTTGTATGATATGGTGTCACAAGGCCTCTGGAATCCCAACTTGACCCTCTCTCTGCCCACACTGAACTGTGTGGTGTGGCTTTAATTACTCCAGCCTGCCTCGCTTATTTGGCCCATGCTTGGCATTCTCTTCCCTGTTTCCTGCCCAACTTTCACTCCACCACCCCTCAAGACCATTCAGATGGCCTCACCCTGAAAACTGGGCCAGTGTGCCCCTAACCCCAATACAGGGGAGTGCATTATATTCCCATGGTCCCAAGCACATCTCATGAGAACATACACCATGTTTTGCCCTGCTTGCCTGCTGAGCTGTCCCTAGACAGGACTGTGGGCCCCTGCAGGGCAGGGACGAGACTGTCACCTCTCTCCACAATATGGGGCTTAGTATCATGCTTAGGACAGGTTTTCAATAGCGGCATGATCATTGATTTGATCAGACCTTTACGACATCAGCACATATTATTCCATGAGCTTTAGACTTGACAGATCTACCCTATCCTTGGGCAACTTTGTGACCTTGCCCAAGTGACTAAACTCTCTGAAACCTCAGATCCATGAAGCAGGGATAGTTTCATGGGCTGTAGTGATGATACAATGAAATAATCCATGAGTGCTCTTGACAACACCAAGCACACAGCAAATCGCTGTTCAGTCATCACCACTACCACTATCATCCTTGCCACCACCACTACCACCAACGCCATCATCACCACCAGCATAGTCACTATCACTTCCTCTGCTGCTTTAATTTCCCAATAACACATCCCCATTCATAATCCCATAAACGCTAGTGATTAGGATGTGGATCTCTTTGGGACAGAAGGGAATTACTCTGGCAGTAGCATAGGAAGAATGCAAAGAGGGCAGGAGCAGAAAAGAGAGCGTTTCGCCCTCTCCTGATTAGCAATAGCTCCAAAGGGTTGACTGGGAAGGCACTCCCAAAACTGTGGTCCCCAAGTAGAATACAGGTCTCCATAATGGGGGAAAATACCAATGAGCCCAACAATGTGGACGGAGCTTAGACAAAGAGCAAAGAAAGCCACCTCCTGGGGATCATTTCCCATTTTCTAACAGGTTTAATACAATTAGGGGCTAGTGTATAGCACATCCAGGGGCCCCAATGGGGGTGAAAGAGGGTGGGAAGAGCCAGTGTTAGGATTTCCAGGTCCCTTAAGCCAGGAAAAGCTACTTGGAAGAAAGTATCAATAGCAAATCAGCAGCTATGGAGTCACACCCCTGCTATTTACCTGGAGATCAGACAGAGGGGGTTGTCAAAGTAGGATGGACGCTCATCCAGTCAGCCTGCAATGGTCTAATGCATACCTGTATCCACAATTCCTAATAATCTCCCCTTTCATCTCTAAAGGGCCCAAGTTTGGACCATAAATTATAGCTTGAAGCTCATCTGAGTCGATACCTGCCATGCAATTCTGACACTGGCAATGACATCATGATCACAGCCACAATCTCAAATGCCAGAACCCTGAGTAATAATCACAGTACCTGGCAAAGGTCTAGAGCGGTGATCCTCACTGGTGCAATTTTGCCCCCAAGGGAACCACTGACAATGTCTGGAGACATTTTTAACTGTCGCCAGTGGGCGGGGGTTTGCTGTTGACATCTAGTGGGTAGAAGCCAGGCATGCTGCTGAGAATCCAACAAAGCACAGGCCACAACAACAAAGAATGATCTGTCCCAAATGTCACAGCGGAGAGACCCTGGTCTAAGAAACATTCCTTTAGGGCTTAAATGGGGTTTGAGACCACTGTTCAGGTTCAAATTCTGACCACAGCTTTTGCTAGCTGGGTGATTTCAAGCAAATTTTTAATCTCTTTCAGCTCCATGGGAGAGTTCTTTAGGAGTCAGTGGGGTGACCCACGGTGTGCCTGGAGCCCAGCTCTGGGCTTATTATTAAGAGCTGGCGCTCTGGGGCTAGCTCTTATGATCAGACGTTATCACCTGACAGTGTGATTTCACAGGGATCCCACAGCCGGAAGTCGGAGCCAGGAGTCCAGGCGCCAAAGAAGCATCTTGTCCTTGGCCGTCATGTGTATGACTCCCCAGCAGCTGACTTTCAACCCTTTTTTATTGGGAATGAATATTGAGAAATGCACGGGGGTATCCCCCTGGGGAAGAGGCACTGCCACGTCCAAGCACAACGGTGTCCAAAGTCTGAGTGGAGGACCCGCCCTCCGCAGGGAGAGGCCTGATAAACTCCTGTACGTGCAGGCGTCCAGCCCTGGAGCCGGACTCTGAGCCGCCGATAAGGAGCCTTGGCGCTGCCTTTAAGGAAAGCTGAGATTTCACCAGGAAATCGAGAGGTCGGTTCCCAAGGGACCTTGAACCTCACGCTCTACAATCTCCCAAGGCCCTGCCTTGCTTGGGACACAGTGTGGCGCTGGGTCCTCAAGTCTTGGTCCATGAACCCATCTTTCCCAGTGGGTTCATGCATGCAAAAGGCATTCTTTCTTTTTTTTTTAATATTTTATTTTATATAATTTTAATTTATATAATTACATCATTTTTCATCTTTGCACAATGTATGCATTTTCATTTTAGTTATATTCCCCATACAATTGCATCCCCCCCTTATTTTGACTCTAGTTCTTCCTCTCTCTGCCCCTCCCTAATCCGCCCCCCCCATAGTGTGTCTCTGGTTTATATTTGCTTGTTGATTTTGATTATTACTTTGCATTGATTAGTCTGCAAAAGGCATTCTTTATTTCCTTTTTCATCTCGCCAAACTCCGTAGGTGTTTTACTCTGTTTCAAGTAGATTCTGGTGTAGCATTTCATGGAGTACCTATCTACTGAAGTCAGCCACTAATTTTCCATTCTCTCACTAAATTCTATCAAAACAAGTCAGCTACTAATTTGCCATTCTCTCCCTAAATTCTATCAAAACACGGTGAAGAGTACTCTGCACATCCCTCAGACCCCACTCAAAAAGGAAAGGAAGTAAAGCTCAGAGTTGCTAAGTAAGTTGCCCAGAGTCACACAGCTTTTCAGTGAATAACCTGGCAATCAAATCCAGATTCTGCTCAAAAAGCACTTCAGATATTTCATTTGGGGAGATCATCTCACTTTGAATGGTCAGTCTTTCTGCAAGTGAAGGCAGTCCAGTTGAAGACATTACATCAGTTAGATTTATACATATGGGTAAGCTTTAGAGGAAATATAATGGCAGATAGCACTCGGGAATCCTGCAAGTATGCTCACAGAAGTAGAAGTTGTGGTAGCAGCATAACAAAGATCAGCTCAGAAGCCCTTGGGGCATGGACCATGTCCGAAGGCAGACGGGAAACAAGGCAACTGGTGGCTATAAGGCCAGAAAGAGGATGCAGAATCTGGGACAAGAGATATGGAGGTGGTACCCGCAGGTAGAATCAAGATTATTATTACTAACAACATTCACACAAATGTTGTCAGCTTCCCTGGGACAGGAGACATTCTGGGCATGCTATATTCCTCTCCCCCACCCACCCGCTTCCATCCCCCCTGCATCATTGAGTACCTTTAATTCTCAAAATGTACATTCAATCCTCAAAAATGCCTCAAAAATTGGGTAGTAGTATTATTATTCCCATTTTACAGATGAGACAACTGAAGTCAAGAGAGGCTAAATGCTTTGTCCAAAGTTACAGCTTTTAAGTGGCCTGGTGTGTGGGCTGCGGCATGAGAAAAACCTGGGTTTAGACCAGAAAGAGCAAGTGTTGACAAGGATGCAGAGAATAAAGAAACCGTGTACTCTGATGGTAGGAATGTGGACTGGTCCAGACCCTATGGGAGTATGGAGGTTTCTCAAAGTACCAGATGGTGTCACGTATACGTGGAACACAGAGAAATAAAACAAAGGGCCAGATAAAATCAAACCAATAACAATCCCTAGCAATCTGACTATAGAACTCAGGTGATCATAGGGGCAGGGAGCATAAATCACTATGGTGGAGGCCTGTGGGTGCCTTGGTGGTGGATGTGGTAACTGTACAAGAAGGGTGTATCCTATGTTTCTAAATCGTACGCAATATTGTAAACGGATATTACCTCAATTAAAAAAAATATAAAACCTGAGTTTGAATTCACTTGTCACTAACTCTCTCAGACTTTGATCAAAATTGATTAATTTTCCTGAGCTATTTTGTGTGTACTATGGAGACTGTGATGGCGCCTCCCTTCATGGGGCCCTTCCGGAAAATGTGAGGATTAAATGAAACAATGAGTGTTAGTTTGACACCGTTTCTGCAGGATGGAAACAGTGGGTGAACGGGGGCTGTTATCCGGGATTCAAAACCAGGTGTGTATGTATGTGTGGGGGAGAGAGAGAGAGAGAGAGAGAGAGAGAGAGACAGAGAGAGAGAGACAGAGACAGAGAGGGACAGAGAGACAGAGAGAGACAGAGAGACAGAGAGAGACAGAGACAGAGAGAGAGAGAGACAGAGAGAGAGAGAGAATGAGCAATTACCAGCAGGACTGGCAAAGGGCTGGGGGGATGAGAGACCCTCTCTTTGAGCTCTGCCCAACTCCTAACCCTTTTAAAGCTATTCAGGGTCTTCCAAGTAGGTGTCCCACACCCACAGGCCAAGCTGGTGACAGGGAGCATCACTGGGAAGAGCTGGCACAAGACTGGCCTGTGGGCCTGCCTTGCAGGCACAACTGGAGGAGAGGCCAAGGGCTGGGTGGGGCTTGGCCAGTCTCCAGGAGCAGGCCTGGCGCCGGGCTGAGGCCACAGACTGGCCAAGGTCGGCCAGCAGGGCCTGAGGGGAAAGGTTGGAGGTGCTGGGTGTGGGGTCAAATAAAGGCCAAAGACACCGGCTGTCTGGCAGGTCGGATGCCTAGACCACAATGGGGGCTCCTTGATGGCTAGGCAGGAGGGGGTGCCTCCTCCTCTGCTGTCCCCAGGGAGCCCCACTACAGAAACTGTCCCAGTCTGGGTGTCCGTGAGGAGATGTGCGGAGACACCTTAACCCCCATCCTGCTCGCCTACTGCTCAATTGTGGGGTCCTATTCAGGATGCAAGTCCTGGGTGAAATCTGGCTCAAGCCAGAGTCCTGGCTCTTCGACTGAGTGGCTTCACCTGCACTTGGGTCCCCTCCTCTGTTGAATATGGATAATTGTAGCCAATACCTCCTGGCAGGGCTGCCCATGGTTGGGCATACCAGCCGGTAGGCGCACTTCACCATACCCGGGTTTACTAACACATCAGTATTCTAAAGGCAGAGAGTCTCATTCAGCTCCCAATTGTCCGGAACTAAGAGAGCCCTGGAGCTCAGCGCTGCTAAGCCAGCTCCCACCTGGGAGACCAACAAGCAGCCTGAGAAGAAAGGAGGTCCTGGGTCCCGCAGGTGGTGAGTGAGCATCCGGATGCTCCACTGTCCAGGGTGCAGGCAGGGTCCGGGTTGTGGGTTCCCACTGCCAGGAACCCCTTCTGGTCGTGACTGTCTCCCTCAGTGCCTCCCCAAATGCCCCTTTTTAGGTTCCTGCTCCTCCTTGCCTGGCCCACTAGGTTGGATTAGGGGTTCATTCATCTCTGGATGCTGCTATGAGAACTGTGCCATACTGAGGTCATTTACTTGATCTTCCACATGGGCTATGAACTCAGAGGCAGGCACATTACGGAGAACAGGTCTTAACATAGAATAAGCACTTGGGCCTATGTTTCTGAGTAAGAGGCTGAGTTAGAGACCAGATGTCACCACACAAATCAAAGGTTCAGGACCCTGTGGGTCAGACCAACTTCCCAGAATGCCCTTCTGTGGTCTGGATTCCCAGACACCCTAGGAGGGGAATCTTTACCCCTTGGCACCTATCCCTGGGAAAGTCAAGAGCTTGGGCCAAGTGGAGGTAGAAATTCATCAAACAAGCTCAATTCCACCCATGTGGTGTGGGCCACACTTCCCCAACTACTTCTAGAAACACTTTGCATTCTTTTAACCCCTTTTCACCAGGATCTGTTTCCACTATTTGTTAAAATCCACTAATGCAGACGTCTGACTCATGGGGGCTTTTAAAAGGCATTCTAGTGTCTGGGCTCTTTTTAAAATAGTTTTCTACTCTAGGCTGTTGGGAGGTTGATTAAGAAGGGACCGATTCCCGTGCTGTGCCCCGACCATCCCCTGTTCTTCCAGCCTGGGATGCCGTGGAGTTGATGCATGACGCACATTGAAATGAGAAGAGCCGTGATCGCTCCTTTTTTTAGCTGCCTGAGCACTATTTATTCTTAACTGTGAGTAAGACTAGGGACATCTCCCCAGTGGATGACAGCAAGGCGGATTTTGTGAAACCAAAACGGGAAATCTCTGATTTACACGACTGTGTCAGGTTGGCTTCGGGTTTTTAGCACAATGCAGGGGAGGTCATGAAGGAAGCTGCAAGTCCCTGAAACTATTTATTTTTCATTAAAAGTGACCCTCCCTCCCTTTCACACTCATCTCTGCATTTCCACATTCATTCTTTCATTCATGTGCTCATTCAACTAGGACATGCGTACTGTCTGCGGGATGCAGGTACGTAGCCCTGTCAACACGCACACAGGTGAGCAGTGTCCCTGGGCATTTTAACATTGGATGCAGGGTCCTGGATGCCTGCTCTACCGTCCCTTGTGAGAGTGGGTGAAGAACTCCCACTGATCCACTGCATTGACGAGCAGTGTTTCAAACCATCTTGGAAACGAAGGCCTTCTGGCCAGCCACTTGGGGTAACGGCAGACGAACTGCTGCGGGCTCTAATTAGCTGACATTCTTTACCCTCACACCTGGGGAGCCAGTGCCTCTAGACAACTTGTGTTCTGCATGTATGTACAGCACACGGAAGTCACTGTTGCCCTGCTTTCTGGTCTCAGGTTGCAAACACACACTCGGTCATCCACACCTCTCATCCCACCCCCTCCCTTTAATGCCAAACATACAGTAAAGTTTATTCCCAAAGCATCACAATATCTAAGTCTGAAGAAAGCTTTCACTGTGGGAAACTCACCCAGTTCTAATCTATGGTGTTCACCGCAATAATGCATGCATCCTTCTAGTTAGCAACCACCATAGCTAATATATACTGGGTGCTTGGATTATCTCATTTAATCCTAACAACAATGCTAGGAGGTAGCAGGTACTGGTTCCATTTTGGAGATGAGGAAATTGGGAGTTCAGGTAGCAGACCACACCCCTCTCATTCCACCTGCCCCACCTCTCCAAATCCTGAGTCCCCACCGCTCCTTCCCACCTAACGGTGTCAGTTCAGTGTCCTCACTCCCATCCACCATCAACATCTCTCTGCCCAGGGCCTTCTCTGGAGGTGGGAGACTTCGCCCATGGACATGCAGACCAGAAGCTGCCAGAGCAGCGCTCAGCCAGTGACACCCAGCTCCCTTGCACCAGGTGGGAAGAAACTGGGGAGTGTGTCCCAAGGTTCCCAGAGGGATTTCCTCCAGTTGCCTACAAAGGCAACTTGTTTGATGGAGGACCATCTAGCGCACATGCCATTCCCTGCCCTGGTGCCTTCTGGGATCACCTCCCAATTAAATTACTTGCCTGCAAATCCTGGTGTGAGGATCCGCTTTGGGCAGAAGCTCAACCAAAACAGAGTGGCCAGGCACCTCGCCCCAAGCACACAGGAGTAAGGTGAGCACTGACCACCTTACCATAACCCCAAAGTCTGTGTTTATAACCACACAAATAATGTAACAGTCCCCCAAGCTCTTTATGTGCCCGAGGAGAGCAGAGGAGGTTCCTCTCCTTCACAGGATGGGGAACAGAGGGACATCAGATCTGGACACTCCAGGCAGTAGGGGCTGGGCCTAGGCCCTCTCACCTCTTCACCCAGTGCTCCCAGCTACCGGCCGTCACCCCCAGCTGGGAGAAAAGCACCTAACTTTTCCCGATTTGCTCAGCCCATTTCCAGCATGTACTAATATTCGAGGTTGGCACCAGGGAGGGTGTCGTCTGGCAGCGCTATCCTTCATATGGAACATTAAGCCGAGGTCCTGCACAGGCTTGAACATTAACCATCCCCTGGTACCCATGAAGAAGAGCTACGGGTTTTATTAACCTCTGTGTCCTGGACGCATTGCACGCGGAGCGCCATCATTAACCCACCTCCAGACGGGGGACGGGGGCCTCTTTGCTAGCTCTGTTCCAAGAGCCCAGGCCCTACGAAATGCCTTCAATAATTTAAGGAAACTACCAAAATGTGACCATAAAGGATATAACTTCACCTCAAGGATGGCGATCCATAAAGATTTTGTGATAGTAAAAACTGTGCTTTGTTCGGTTACAAGCCCTTTGAAAGTTTCTCTCTCCCTCCGTGTGCTTGTGCGTGTGTTGGGGGGAGGGCGAAAGTCACATCGCCCGGGTCCTGCCAGGGATTTAGCTGAGCTCTCGGTTTAATTATTCCTAACATCATAGCCATGGCGCGATCCATTAACAACAGCTCAGCCTGTGTTAGCAAGTCCCCCCGGCCACCTCAGAAACGCATGGTATCACTCATGTTCTCCCCCATGTCAAAGATTTTTTTTTTCCCAATTCCAGACATACAGCTTCATTATAAACATGAAACCAGCACAGGAACACCCCTGATGTCCCGACATGACGGGAATTTAAACACCAATCCAGTCTGACCACCCCGTGCAGGCTGCTGGCTCCGGGGTTTCCTTTCCTGATGGCCTCTGCTATTTGGGGAGGGCTGATGTGCTTTTAATTTGCACCCCTTAGGCAGGCTGCCAATTTGCTGCTGACAGACAAGGAGAGGGGTGGGTTATTCCAGGGGCAGGAGGGAGCGTCAAGGAGCCTAGGAGAGGAATTCCTTCTCAGGAGAAGATAGAACTTTTTCTATAGTTTCAGGCAGTAAATGGCCGGTGCCATAAAAGACTGGGTAATTAAGTAAGTGCGCACGATAGGCCTTTGACTTGAAAAAATGGGAGGGTGGGTGGAGCACTGGTTAGAGCATGGACTTTCGGAACAGCAGAGTTGAGATTGCATCACAGCTCTTCTATTTACTATCTCGGTGACTTTTAATAAGTCACTTAAAATCAGTGCCCCTCTATTTCTTTATCTGTGAACTGCAACTTAGAAGCCTACATTATAAGCTTAGTCCCTCTCTTCTTTGCCCCCCTCTTTCCTATTTCTCCCCTCCTTCTCCTTTCTTTATTCTTTCTTCTCTCCCTTCTTTCTCCTTCTCAGACAATAATATTAAATGCCTACTATGTGCCAGAAACTAAATTAGGTGCTGGGGCATAGAGAGGAACAGCAGGAGTCTCTTAACCCACAGGTTCTACCCCAGCCTTTGTTGAGACCAGCGCATGAGTCATCATATAGAAAACACTTCGCAAATTAGAAAGAACTGTAGAAATAAGCATATATTTATTGTGAGTATAGAAACATGCATATTTTGTTATTTTTTTGAAGTTAGGATTGCATCTAGACCAGTCTTTCGATTGTGCCTGTCTCTATCACTCTAAGGTTGGAGCCAGCAGGTCACCGTCTAGGCAACCATGTGAGCAGCACCCCCTGGAATTGTGCAGTTGGATGGTTTTCAGTTCCTAGTTCAATTCACCCATATAACAGTCAACATACGCTTAACGCTCCCTTTGTATCTGTTTCTGTCCAGGTGGAAGGAAAGCTGAAATTAGATTAGCCCCTCATCTCAAAAAGCTGCTTATAGTCCACTGATTGAGTTGCCATGGCAATGGGTAATATGTAAGACACTTGTGACATGAGATTTGAGCAGAGAGTACAAGAAGGCTGCATGGAGGAGGAAGCATTAAGCTACTCATATAGAGAGAGAGCTTGTGACTATGAATTGGGGATAACTTGTAGGGGGTTGGGGTTTAAGTGTGAACTGGGACTTGATGGAGGCAGGGGGACCAGAGATGATGCTGGATGGGCTAGGCCATGAGGGTCCTACATGATGACCTAAGAAGTTTCCTTGACTTTTCCTTAGATATTGGTGGTGGGATTTTTGCATGGTGCCAGTGTAAAGCCCTCATGATCTTACTTTCCTCATCTTTCCTGTCCCTCAAGGCTCATCCTCCCGTCCCCAGAAGTCTTCTTCGATCTTGCTCCTATAACCAAAACTACCATTCCCTCTTCCAGCCATGATTTCCACTCCATAGTCACTGTGGAGTGATTTACCACCACCACTGAGTTCTTGACTCTCTCCGCCTCACAGGTTTCTCACCAGACCTCAAAGTCTTGGGGGTAGAACCTCATCAACATCATTATTTTTTGTCCCTCATATATTAAGACAGTAAAGATACTCCACTGGTTAATTAATTTGGTTTGATGTATCACATCCATATTGGCTTGGACCTGGAGATGAGTCTAGATATTTGTAATTTTTGTGTTGTCAATACTTGAGTTGTCTTTCCATTATTTGTACCCTGATTCTCTTATCTTTAATAACCAATCTCACAGTCATTTAAAGAGGCATCCAAAGTTGACCTGACAATGAGCATTGGGAAAATCCTTGGGAACTGTTACTGGGGCTACCCAGGTGCTCCACAGGTATCTGACAGCTCACTGCTTCTCTTTTCATCAAGTGACCCTGGAGACCGTTTGTCTCTGAGTGATGGAGACCATGTATAACCAAGCTGAGTCATGCAGCCAGTCTTCACAAAATATATTCCTGTGATGGAGATACCTGATCAACTGCAAAGGCCTTCTGCATTTACTGAGTTACTTTTGGGAACTTTCTAGGCCCTTCACAAGTGTGGTTCATGCAGGCTTTTCCTCATTCTCTCACCAATGTACAACTCCTTTTCCAAGTCTCCACTCAGGCCCAGCAGTTCTGGTTCATCTTCCTCAACCACCCAGGCAGTGCTGGGCACCCTTTAGAAGGCTAGATGAGATGATGAAAAATTCAGTAAATGTGGTGCTTGTTCTTGAAACTACAGCTATTAAAATAACTCACTTTGTATTATACTTTGCTTATCCCATTGCATAGTTAGCACCCGGCACTGTCTGGGCACAGTGTGGGTACTTTCAGAATGAGTTAAACATATCAGTGCCACCTTAGATGAATGACCCAGGCTTCATATACAGAGGTCTGTGATCAGGAGTGATTAAGAAATCAGACTTAAAGACACAATGTGACAAAGAGACTCTTCAGAGATGCTGGTTTAAACCAAGGTTTATCTCACCTTAGTTCCCAAAGGTGAGATACACCTGCTGTCAGAGAAGGGGGGTCAGCTGGTACACTACCAAGTGTTTGGTCAAGGTGACACCTGGTGTGAGCAGGTGCAGAGTAGGGAGACTACATCTTTTCTCCAGTGTGAGGAGTAGACTTTCAGCATTGGTAGAAGTGGGTTCAATACCAGCTCTATAGCTTAAATGATCCACAAAAATATCTGAGCACAGACCTCTGACATCTGAGCTAGCTGAGTCTATTGTGGGGCTGTCCTGTGCTTTGTAGGATATGGAATCACACTCTTGGCCTGCCCTCTTGGTCACAACACCCCACCTACTCAAGTTGTGAAGATTGCCTCCAACTGAATACCACTGCTGTAAGCTAAGCCTTGGATGTCTTAGCTGTAAAATGGGATAACAGTCCTCACAGGGCCAGGCATTAGTTAGTATCAAAGGAGGAAAGTGCTTAGCCCAGGGCCTGTGTGGGATTCCAGGGCCACCTTAAAGGACAGAGGAAAGACAACCCTCCCCCATCCCTGCCCTGTGAGTTCTGGGAGGCTGTACAAGAGATAATAGGGGAGGAGGTGATCCATCAGTCCTTGTCCTGAAATCCCACAAGAGTCAGCAGCTCCTGGACCTCGCCTTGCCCTGTAGGTATGTAAATACAGGAATTATCAGGGCTAGCATCTGTGAGAGTTAAAACAGGAAGTTCTTACAGCTTCCTGTAAAAACAGAAGTGACAAACTTGGATAAACAGCAAGTAGAGAAAAGAGATTCCAAAACCATCATAGACCCCAAGACACAAGACATTGTTTTCTCTCTCTCTCTCTCCCCCTCTCTCTCTCTCTCTCTGTCTCTCTCTCACACACACACACACACACACACACACACACACACACACACACGATGGGGAGATAAGGATGGGCCTACTTTAAAGAGATCTCATGAGAATTAAAAGTAACAGCATGGATCAACAATGTATGTATTTTTTTTTACACAGATAATGTCCACTGTGGGACCAGGTGCTTGGAATCTAGTAAATACTCAAATAATATTATGTGTACTCCTTAGTAATAGTATGGTCAGAAATGTTTCCCATGGGCAATCTCACCCTCCCACTGGAAAGGTGGTTATTGGGGATGAAGCATTACCCATTAGATATGAAAGTTCGGCAAATGAAGGCCAAGTCAAGGGAAAGTCAGTGGGCATGTTGGAATGGAAAGATTAAGAGGCCTGGGGGTCAGAAACATCTCCGTTTAAAATCTGCCCTCAGCATTAACCAGCCAGCCAAATCCCCTCTGCCATCTAAACTCCCAAGTCCACCCCTCTGAACCTCTCAAGTCAATGCCACAGACAAGCATTCCCTTTGACAACTCACTCACTCAAACATTCACTCACTCATAGTCATTCACTCAAACACTCACTCATATACTCACTCACTTTAATACTTATCCACTCGCTCACATACTCATGCACACATACATTCACTCAGCAACTGTTTACTTGGCCTTGAACCAAATATACAAGGCATGGATCTGTCTTCAAGAAGAACAAAGTCTAATGGGATACCCAAACTCTTCAAGGAAAGGTATAACTGAAATGGAGGCCATAAAGAAGGATAGGGTTAAAAATCAACATTGAAATGTAGATGTATTGATTAGAAGAGACTAAGTTTATGCTGCAATAACAAATAGCCTCCAAATCTCAGTAACATAAAGCAACAGAGACAAGCATGCCAATAATGTCTACTGTGGAAAATGTCTCCTTTGGACAGCTGTCCCTGGGTTGTCTCAGCATTCTAGAATGCTCAAATCTCATGGAAACTCTGCATCAATAAGGTGTCCTCAATTCTTGAGGCAAGGGAAGAGAGTACACAGCTCTTTTTTTTAAAAAAGATTATTTATTTGTTTATTTATACAAGCACTGGGTACAGTCAGAAGCGCGGGAGGGTGAGAGAATTCACCAGAGCCAGAGTGGGGAGCAGAACAGGCAGACCAATGAAGTACACTGCTGAGGGGAGCAGCGGGCGGCAGGAGAGGTCTGCGCACCATGTGGGACTGGTGGCTGGGGATCAAACCGGCGCCGCAGAGGCTGCGGGCAGCTTCGCAGCGCAGTGCTCAACCGCTGTGCCACCAGGGGAGGCCCTGAGAATACACAGCTCTTGACCAATAACATGCTCATTTCCCTTCACACTCCATTTTCACAAAAAGTCAGTCACATATCCATGCTTAATGTCATGGGGCCATGTGCCCAGAAGGAGGGGAGAAGCAGAAATATTGGTGAGCAGTGAGCATAGCCCACAACCGAGGATGTAATCATGATAGCATGAGCTCCACATGGAGAGAACTACGTGTGTGTTACTTTCTTTCATTAGCATTTAGCTTGGTATCTGGCACAGGTGGAAACTCTACAAATTCTTGGAGGAAGAAGAGAGGATGGAAGGGAGGGAGGAAGGGAGGAAAATTAACATGTTGTTCAGGATTCTAGTTGCTAAGAAACTTCTCTGCTATATGAAACATACAAAACAGAGCTATTTGTTGGGAGGTGTCCTTAAATTAAGGTGGTGCAGGTTGTCGAGGCTCACCCAGCTCAACGTGGTCAGGATTCAAATTCTAGGTCATTTTTTTCCTTCTTCAGCTACAAAGCAGCTTGTGTACTAATCTCCTGCAGTCTCCAGGCCACAGTTCATCCCCTGGAAGCAAACAGCCTCTCATTTTTGCCTGGGATGTATTAGAAAGGGCGGGGCCTGTGAAGTCCTTGAGACCTGGGTTTGATTCCTGTATTCTCTCCTTTTTAGTGTGAACTGTCGATCTTGTTCCTTGACATTCTGTAGCCTTGGTTTCCTCATCTATTTCAAAGACATCTCAAAGAATGAAAGCCCCTTCAATAAATGTTAGTGTTCCTCGCTCCTCTTCCTCCACACCCTTGAATCTTTGAACCCTTCAGAGCATCCTCTCGCCACCCTTGGAATGTCACTCCCCTTAAATATCTGAGCTTCCCACCACCGACCACCATCAACCCCATTGTCAGTCTTTTCCGCAGAGTGCCAAGTGTTTGGGTACACCCGAGCTCAGCACCTGTCTGCCTCCTGGCAGCACTGACAGAGGGATGTACCCTGCTGGGGGCTGGTTGCAGCTGCTGTGTGTGCCCCTTAGCTGCCACGGGCTGTGCAGGATGGGAGCATGGGGGATTACTCACTACTAATAATTATAGATGGGGCCACGATGGGAGATGGCTGAGCCGGCCTCAGAGCACAGGGTGGGGCTTCTCAGAACCAGTTCTGACTCTGCTGTGTTTGGAAGGTTCTTGGAGATTTCAAGGGACCTGGACAAGTCACCCCCATTTATCCACTGGGCAGGGCCTCCATGGCCAGCACCCCATCAACATGTCTAGGCTCCGCTGATGGGTGTGATAACTGTATTTTATAAACTCTTCTAACTCTGGTGACTTCCCTTTCTCCTGAGGATGATACAAGACTTTCAGAAGAATAAAATAGGAAGAGGTTTGTGGTTAAAATGCAAAAACAAAAAAATATCATGGATTTACTGTGACTTTCATGAATCATATATTTTTAAGCTGAGAGGTCTGATCAGCTTCCAGGCAGGCATGCCCCCTTGTCCAATTTTACAGATGAAGAAACAGAACCAAGAGAAAAGTGACTCAGACTTTGTCCCTGGGAACCCAAGCCTCTGGCTGGCACTAAGTCTGTGTCACAGACAAGAAAGCAGAGTGAATATGAAGGCACCGGACAATCTGGGTGTGTTTGGCATTTTCTCTCTGAACAAAGTTGGGGAAGCCACTTTATTGCTGTGTGACAATTTCTTGATGGATAAAGGAGAAATAATGAAGCTTTTTATGTTGTTTTTGGAGGGCTGAAAACAGCAGCTTGCTCTCTACTGGGGAAGTATTATAATGATGACTACGACAGCTATCGTAATTATTCTTATTTCCACACCAACACACCAGCTTTATTCTCAAGCTAGGAAGACAGGATTCAGGCAAATACATTGTTTTTGAAATGCCAAAGTTTCCAGAGCCCTTTAAAAGTCAAACTCACAGATCGAAAGGATTTTTTTTCTCTGCTCTTTTAGTAAAAGTTATTAAGCGAGGGGAATACTATTCTCATTTTCCTCCCAGCCTGAGGAGGTGCCTATGGCCCCTTTCAGCAGACTGGGGCATTAATAGAACCTAATTCTTTAATGGACTCTGGGTGCATTTCTTTCTTGCATCTTGAGGTCTTTAAAAAGCCTGTGGTGAATTACACTGACATAAACCTTTTATAGAACAATCAAATATCACTTGGTAAAATAATTAGCATGAGAATAGCACAAAGTCAGTCTGTCCCATATGTGGTGCCAACTATCAAAAGGGCTCTTGCCAGCCGCATCCCCACTCCTTTTAGGTGGTGGTATGGGGTGGGGGTGGGGTTCTTTTTCTCCCTGGTCTAGCTGCTTTCCAGAGTGAGGCCCAGGTCTGGCTGAGGCTTGCAATTTGGATGTGCTGCTAGGCTGGGAGAGATGGTCTTCAAAGTGGGTGTCCTGCACAGGAATGGGGGTGGTATGACCAAACTGAGGAGGTTGGAGGGCGCAGGAGTTTGGATGCGCACCAGCCTGCAGGGCCAGCCCAGCCAGCTTCCCTTTCCCTTCACCAGTCCACCCCTCCCCACACGGCCCCCAACTTCCTGCTTTTCCAAGTGTTTTCTCTTGTTGACCAAATATCAGGAGCTTGGTTTTGTTTATGACTTTTGGATAAAATATCGCAGGAAAGGAGTATCCCCTCTTGGGCCCAGATAAGATGCCGCCGAAGAGGACCCTGTGCACGCTGCTTTCTATGATAAAACATCTGGGCTTTAGCTTGCAAACGGGAATTCTTGGAAATGCTAAGCGGCAGGGGTCCTCTGCTCAGGTCTCACACGGCCGGCCGCTGTGTCTGCCGGTGGACAGTTGCTTTGTAGTTTCGCCTGATCGCTGTGGGAGGCACCAGATAATCAGATTGTTTAGCTAGTACAGAAAAAGAAAATCGTCCACACTCTGCTACATCTACAGGCCCAAGGAAGGACATGAGGGCAGTCCTCTCGGCCGGCCCGCAGCTGACCTGTTCAGCTCACCGTGTCTCCAGCACACCGGGGCTCCCGTCGGCTGGCCACGCTCGAGAGACCATCTTCTCGTGTCTGCTTTAATTTAGCGGATAGATTTGGAAATGGTTTTTTTTTTTTTAAAAAAATAAATAGACATTTCTCATTAGCTGGGGGCCACTTGTGGGCTGGGGCCTCTCGGTCAGCTGGGAGCAAGTCCCAGAGAAAACAAGAGGCCTGTTCTCTCACACAAAAGCCCTGAATACCTGTGCCCCACGTTGGCTGGGGATGATTATTCACTCATTCTGTTCTGACAGACAGAAAAGGAATTTAGCAAACCACAAAATTTCCTAATTAGCGTGCTGGGAATTCTTCCGACGGTGATTTGGAACAAAAAGAGGCAGCCCCATGGCGGGGGTGAAGGGGGGCCGTGAGGAAAAGGAGAAAAATAGAACCGGTGAGGTGGGGATGACCAAGTGGCCTGCTCACTTCAGGCATGGAAAACAGTTCTAGAAGTTTCTCAAAGGTGACAGATTTTTTTTTTCTTCTCCGAGGCTGCTGCTCACATCTGGTAAGATGCTCCCCCGGCACCCACCATATGTAAGGACACAAGGTTTTATGACTTATTGTCGATAAGATTTATGGAGGTGATATATGATCGGCAATTTTTCATCTTCTCATCTCAGGAGCAAATGGGGAGAGGTGCGGGCTCCTCGAGGTGTGGTTGGGCAGAGCTGGGGGTCCCAACACGGGGGCCCCCCACCAGCTCAGGCCTTGCCTCCCCCTTAATAAAGGAACAGCCAGTGGTAGCGGCGGCGACAATTTATTTGATTAAAATGGGCTACTCTGGAGCTATTTTGCGGTATGTTAATGAGTGCTATATCATAGACATTTATTAAATTAGATTTCATAAATGTCAGCCGTGTTTGCACAGGAAATGCACCAGTCTAAATGTGGACCGAACGCGGAATTAATTTCCCCCCTCAGGAGAACCTGCGTTCCTGCTGGGGTGAAGGTGTGCTGGGAGGTGAGGACAGGTCCCCGCTCAGATGTTTAATATTAGCACTGGTCAAACACAGCAGTTTTGGCTCCCAGCGCTGCTCAAAAAGGAGAATTCGAGGAGGCTGAAAGGAAGGAAACAACAAAACTCAACACTTCCTCGGAACAAGGCTTCAGCTTTCCTTGTCAATATTTCACCTTTCCCTTACGTGAGAGTCAGCACAAAGAGCCGAGTACTGTCCGGGCACACTGTACGCAAGAGGAAAGGAAAATCTGTAGTGGGAAGGTTCTGGCTCTGGAGAGATTCCTTGGGATTCCTTGGCATGAGCCAGAGAGGCGTACTCACTGGGGTTCTCGTATTCAGACCCTTCCAGGCAAGGGGGTGACTGATGAACCCACTTCAGACTTCTGGACTAATACCCCCTGAGCCCCACAACTGGTTCTTGTCCTATATTTACCCCTTCTCATCCTCCAGGTCTGTTCTGAAAGTGTTAAATCTCAGGTGCTTTCTTTGAAGAAACAGAAAATAACAACCCTATTAGCATGAACTTCTGGAACAAAGTAGATTTTCATGGCAGATGCCATCATTTAGAGGAAAAGAGTGAGCCCACTTTCTTGTCAGGAAGAAATCAACCTTAAATTCCTCCTAGTGGTGGGTAGAGGGGACTAGGGTGTATGGGGTTTGGGGGAGCTTGTCCAGCGACCAGCTGAGCTGGCAGTGCCTTTGCCTGCATCACTCTTATCCCCGAATTGATCAGCCAGTTACTTTGCAAACTTTGCTTTCTTTTCTCATTCCAAGGCATTTTAAACCTCTCCCCCAAGCCCCCAGCCAAAAAAAAAAAAAAAAATGTTTTCCACTTTTAACCGAGTTTTGGAATAACCAGGAAATTCAAAGAATGTTTTAGCATATAATATGTGATTTTAAAAATTGGACAATTCTGCGTCTTCTTCAAGGAAAGATTAATGCAAAAGTGACCGTGGCTGGCACCGAAGGAACTGCAGTAATCCAATCACATGCTTATGGATTTGGGAGACAGGGTAATACTTTGTGTTCATTCTGACAGAGGCACTTGGAAAAGGAAAATCGATAAGATTGATTCTTCAGCTGTGCAGTTTATAGATGTGTATCAGTGTTCTCAGATGGCGAACAAAGTGTGTGTCACTTTATATGTGATTTTGTGGGCATGAGGAGCCCCAGGGACAGGGCACCCACTTTGGGCAACAACAGCTACAAACGAGAAGTGTGAACACACAGTTGTGAGCTCAACGGCAATGTGCCAAACACCCTCCCTGCCACGAGAAAGGAGATTATAAAGGGGGTTCTTGACTTTTTCAGACATCGGATGACACAAACCTCTGAAGAGGAAGCGGTAGACATTCCAGAACACGCTGGAAAAGAGACAAACTTAGCAAATACAGCAAAGTGAACTCTTCCTGGGACAGTGGTGACGTGAAAACACTGTTTCCAAGGTTAAGGACAGAGAATTCTCCAGGGGGAAGGAAGCTCGGACTAGAGCATTGTTTTGCTTTTGTTTTGTTTTCATGACCACTCATTTTGAAAGTCTTGTTTGGCATGTTTTGTAGCTGCTAGGAGCAAGCTTAACAGAAGGTTATTTCATCAATGTCCCTAAAAATGAAGCAGCCTTTCCTTTCTACATTGGACAGATTTTTTTTTTCTCTATTAATGCTCCAATGAAATGAAATTCAAAGAAAACACTCCCACCCACTCACTCATTATACACAAGACTCTCTTTAGGGGCCCAAGAAATTCTAGAGGACTAGGTTAAAACAGCAGACGTTGATTTGTTTCCTGCTTCCTCCATCTCTCCCTGCCTCTGAGACCTTGAACTTGCTACAAAGACTTAATGAAATCCGTCTCCTCTTTCAACTGAGGATGTACTGTCCTGCATGAGCTTTGGAGTTTAGGAGAAATTAAGCACCTGAGCCATACCTGATACTCACTTGGGAATCAGTCCATGCCATTTTTATTCATCTCCTCCCTTTGACCACATTCAGCTTTTGGATGAATGTGATTGAAGGGTTATTCATTCATTCATTCATTTTCTCGTTGGACAAATGTTGACGGAAGACTCGTGGTGGTGGCCAGAGGGGCTGTTGGCAGCAGTGCTAAGAATGTAATTAGGAAACCTTGGAGATGTGGTCCTGGTTCTCATGGGGAGATGGATATTAGTCCATGAAACAAATAAATCTGGTGACCCCAGACATGGAAAAAATGGCTGGAGTGATAGAGTGCTTGAAAGGGACAACCAAATGAACAGGACAGAGCGCCCTGTGAGGAGCTGACATTTACACTGAAAACCAAGAAGCAGGTAACCAGGGAAGAACAAAAGCATCCTCCAGGAGAGGGTTGACAAAATACCAGACACGCAGTGAAATTTGAATTTTACATAAACATTTTTTTAGCATTATTATGTCCCAAATATTGCACAGGATGTGCTTATACATAAAGAATTATTGTTTATCTGAAATTCAAATTTAAGTAGGCATTCTTTTGGTTTGCTAAATCTGGGGAGCCTATTCTAGGCGTCAGGAACAGCAAGGGCAAAGGCGCTGAAGTGGGAGTGAAGTTGTCTTGTCTTGGATGTAGAAAGAAGGTCACGGCGCCCCAGGAGTGGGAGAAGGATTTCTGAGAGGTCGTTAGGGTCCCACCCGCAAGGTTTGGGTGGCTGTGATGAGGACTTTGGGCAAATCAAAGTGTGAGTCGTGCGTTCAATCCCTGAATTATCTGGACCATGGGTGGCAGCAACAGCCATCACTGGAGGTTTTCGACTACAGCTTGTGGGTCACATCCAGCCCGTCACCTGTTTTTGTAAATAACATTTTACTGGAACACTGCCACGTTCAGTCCATTTGTTTACATAATGCTGATGGCTACTTTTGGGGGGACCATGGCAGAGATGAGGAAATTGACACCATGTCCTCCAGAACCTAATACATTTATTCTCCAGGCCTTTACAGAAAGAGTGCGCGATTCTTGAACTATAGCCTATCCCAGGGATCAAAACACACCATTCCTAGCAACCCGCATGATTCATAGTAAGTTCTCACTTCCCAGTCTGCTGGTACCAACCTCTATCTTTCTATTCTCTCAGATATTAAAATCTGAGATAGCTGCTGTAAAGCATAGGCGTCTTCATATTCTTGAGCCTGATACTCAAATGCAAAGAAAATTAATTTGATTCCACCCCTGTGGTTGCCAACATGATGGCCATTCATTAATTGGCTATGGACGGAACAATCATATATGAATACTCATTTCTTATTTCATAGACTTTACCCATTTAGGCTATTACTTTCTCTGCTAAGAGGTATAGGCAAGGCCTGAACACGTGCTGTTAAGTATAATTTTGAAAAGTGCCATGGATGTCAAGGCAGGGCTCCCACACAACACATGGTCCCAAGGTCAGCTGAAAAAGGACAGGGGCAAGGTTTTGTAAATGCTCTGTTCTGCTTCAGGAAAATAAAATAATAATAAATCTGTGCTGAGACAATGATGAATAATGCTTAGATCAGTTAATACTAGAAAGCACAAGCAAGACAGCACAGTGACTGTTAATAGACTGTAGTGAAAAATCTGGATTCTACAATGTGCCAGCTTCAGCAAGTTTTGGGACCTATGTCTGGGTTTCTTTCTCCATAAAATAGGCACAATCCCACCTAGGGTCACATTATGGTTTTACCATTACCCTTTGTGAACACTTTCCCTGATAAATAATATGGTAAAAATTAAATTGTATGGCTACACTGTTATAAAGATGAATATAATCTCAACAGGGTCCTGCTGGGATTATACTCATTTGTTCCTTCTACTTTAAAAGACATTAAAGCATTTCTGTGGACTCCCAAGTGTGTCCTGAGTCCTAAAGGGACTTTGTGCTGGCTGTGCCTAAAGGAGAAGTGAGCCTGGCCCCACCCCTGCCAGGAGGTTAGCAAGGATCATGGGGAAGAGCCAGGGGAGGGGGCTGAAGAGAGAGAAAGCAGCTGCCTCATAACAAATACTACACGTTGGCTGCTATTGATTGGACACTGATACATACATCTTTTCAAAAAGCTATATTCATGCTAAGGCCAATTTGCTGGATGAAGAATTTAAGACGAAAATATAATATGTCCTTATCCATCCTAATATCCACACATTTTCATTATAGAAAATGAGAACACACATAAAGGAGAAAATAAGAATCACTCATAATATGCCCTTACCCTGAACTAACAAATCTTAACCTTTACCATGTACCTTTCTGTTCTTTTTTTGTTTATAGGAAGGTGATTTCTGTTCTGATAGAACTGAAAAACACTCTACATATTTTCTTAGCACCTGTTTATTCCCCATTTACTCAAAAGACGATGGATCTTGTTCATCATATTAACTGTTCTTTTATGATATCTGTTTAACATTATCATTCCCCACTTTGCACACGGATCCATATTTATTTGTATGTTTCCCTCTCACTGGACATTCCCATCTGTTTTTCTAATTTGCCATTCTAGATGACATTGTGATGAATAATTTGTGGCTACATCTTGGCACATAAGGACATGATGTCTTTTTTTATTTTTAAAAATGGAATTCCTGTGGGCTTAACACTCTCTGAAGCGTGGTCTCCATGTGTAAAAAAAGATCTTACTACACAGTTTGGAGCAGGAAAGTCACAAATGTTAAAGTTAAAGGCACAATTAATGGCCCAGCCATTCTTTAGCCAACTCAGCCCTAAGAAGTGCAAGTTCCTCTTGGCCATAGGGTGGGGACTGTTTGGGAGAAAGAAACAAAGTTCCTTATTCTTTTCTCACTCAAATTTAAGATCTAGTGGTTCTGACAGTCAATAACCAAGAAAAGTGTTAGTTATTGGTCATCACTAATTTTCAGAAGGTGAACTTACATATGAAGCATCAACTCAGGATCTTAATGTTCTTCTTGCTCTAACGGCAGCTTGGACATCAGTGAGTTGAGTTCTATCACATGTTGGAAGGACAGAGTCAGATGGGAATTGTGTAGCTAGCACAGTACATACTACATACCAGGTGCAAAAACAATTATTTGTGAGGACTTCTTATCAACCTGGATATAAATCAGATAAGCCAACAGGAGCTGCAAGACCCGGTGCTTAGTGACATTTATCCTGTACTTTCCAATCTTGTTTCACTGAGTAACTTCATCTTTTTGCTTTGTTTCTGAGGTGGAGAAGATATTTGGCCAATTGAGGGAAGGTAAAGGAGGAAGACAGGTTGCATGAGGATTAACCTTCAATTCGTAATAGTTAATATTTTTAGCAGCTTTTCAAGACCAGGGGAGTAAATGCTTTACAAGGAAATTACAGAATGCATCTTGTCATTCCCATTTAACAGACAAAGAAACAAGGTTGGAGAAGTCTAAGTAACCTGCTTCCTGTCACACAGCCCATAATGCCCATAAATGCCAGGAGCAGGATCAGAAGTCAAACAAATCTTTCTACATGAAACACTGAGTAACTGTGCACACTTACCTTCCCACTTTCTATAAACTTCTAGATACAACTAGATGTTTCTAGATATTTCAACACTTCCTACCTGGGCTATTCATTATGGTAGACACATGTGCCTACTGAGAACTTGGTAAGTAATCAGTGCCACTGAGGAATTTTTTATTTCATTTCATTTTATAATTAATTTAAATTTAAGTACTGATGCTTAATTCAGTTATTGGCAAGGCATTACATTTGTTTGGAACAATTTGGGTAGGTGAATCTATTTTTTAAACTGTAAATATTATGAAATCTAAATGCAGATCAAGTATTTTCAATAAAATTTTAGCATCCTGAGAGATGCTATATGTGTGAAAGGCATACTATATCCTGAAGACTCGGCATGAAAAAAAAAGAACGTGAATTGTCTGGCTCATAATTTTTATATTGATTCCATGGTGAAATGATAATATTTTTGATAGACTGAGTTAGGTATATTATTATGATAAATTGCCTTGTTTAATGTGATTATATATGAAATTAAATGTGGTGAATGGCTGTTTTACAGGGCCTCACCTCCATGCCCTCTTACTTTTGGAAGCTTACTGAAAATTCTCCCCTGGTTCCGGTCCTGCCCCACACTCAATCCCTATGTCAGGTGATACTCTGTCTGAAGCTCCAGATTAAAACATGTGACTCAGGACTGAAACCAATCAGAATATCAACTTTCCCTAGTCAACAGGAGTAGTGGGAGGGGGAGCCCCCAAGGCCAGTTTAGCCAAATAGCTGTTGTTCTATTCTCATGGCCATAGGGATTGCTTCACCAGACATTTGACCTAGATTAATGTAGAGAATTCCATAGATTTAGGTGGTAGGTTGAGGCAAAGGGTCTCATCAGAGACCCAAAAAATAGGCATAGTCCTGATGACATTGCTTGTCACCTGGATCAAACCATACCTGAGGCCATGTGTTACTGATTTGCATGAGACACTTAGATCACGTGATCTATATTTCTAACATTAGTATCAAAGTCCAGAGTAAAAGCGACCACTCTGGGTATTTGTTGTGAGGAACACACAGGAAACACCTAAGGAACACTTAAGGAACTATTCACTGATACACATTTCAAGTATCATTCTGGTTTCAGAAGAGATAAAAACAAACATGAAGATTGAGCACCTTAATGAATCCCATAATCAATGATTCTAGATGCAATTCAAAATCTGTGTTTCAAAGTAGCCTTAATGTGATCACTTAGCTCTTTGCTCAGGTTATCTCATCCAGTTGTCACTGGACATGACTGGACTGTCCACCTCTGGGTCCTGGGCTGCCCTACACTACTTCAAATGGGTTTGAATAGCACCGCTGATCAACCATGGCTATCTAGTTCTTTAAGCAAATGATTATGTTGTTGCTGATTCTTTTATTTTTCTTTTTGCCTTTTTATTTCTTTGGAGCTGGGGATGTCAGCTCAGTGATTTGGGATTGTGGTTGGACCATTAGCATGCAAAGGCAGCTGGGCATACCCCTAGAGGCAGCTGTCCTGGGTTGCAGTCAGGAAAGTTCTTCCCCCCACCTTGAACACCCTGTCTGCAGCCCCGCTCCCAACCTCTATCCATCCATATCCTCTCCTGCCGCCCTCTGCTTGCTGCCTCTCCTTTTGGCATCCACTTACGGAAAAGCCTTTCCTGACAGCTGCCGGCTGGCCTCTATGGTCTCCCCTGAACTCCCATCCCAGCCTCTGTTACACTTGGGTGTAATTGCTCTGTTTATTTGTCTAGCTAGCTTTCCATTAGACCATGACCTCCTCGTGGGCAGGAATCCGATTTTATTCAGCTCTGTGCCTCTAGGACTTGGCCCACAGTGGCTGGAGCCTAAGGGGATGATTAATAGGTATACAAGGAATAAATGAATGGAATGTGAGAAAAGGAATAGCTGCCCTGATCTCTCACAGCTTCCAATTTGTCTCAAAGCTTTTCTGTTGGAAAGCAACTTTTAAGAGTCCTTATTGACACTTAAAAAAAATAGAAGTGTGACTGACATAGAGGAAGCTTCCTCCTAGCACCCCTGCCTCCTCCACCTGCATCGAGGACTTGGGGTGGGGAGCTGCTGTTGTCCTGACCGAGCTCAGTGGATGGTATTAACCATATGAGGCAATGGACCAGTTTCGGAGATTTCCCTTGCCAAGGGGCCAGGTAGCACATAAGCATGGAGGAGAGACCTGCTTTCGGCCGCCATCTCTAGTTGGCAGCCAGCTCAGTCTCCAGCTGTCAAAGATAAATGCTGCATGGCTTATAGAGGCCCTTTGCTACCTAGGAGTCTTCAAAGGAAAGTTGCATTTTCCCTTTGATTGTTAACTTGGGAGAATGAGAGGGAGGGAGGGATGGAGGGAGAGATGAGGAAGGGACAGAGGGAGGGAGGGAGAGGTTTCCTCCTCCCTGAAGACCATGGAAGGGCTGGGCTAGGCTCAGCCCTGGGGTTACCCGAGGCAGTGATGAAACAGCTGCAATTAAAAGCTCTCTGGTGATGGACAGCGAAAGGGAGACTCCATGGAATGCAAGTATAAGTCACTCTGGAAATAGTTCATTTCAAGCCCATCACTCGGCGAGAACAAGGTTAAGATGTACTGTAAACAATGAGATGTCTTTAAATGCCTGTTGCAGCTAATTAAGTCCAAAGTGGGGACATTTAGATACTTTGCTTTGGCACATTCTTGGGAGGGTTACCTTGGGGCCTAACTCGGGAACATCATCTCCCAGAATTAAGAAACTCTCCGAGCCTCACGCTGGACTGACCTGTCTCTGGGCAAGTTCACATTACTCTGTAATGCGTCAACAGGAATCTCGGGCCTGCAGGTCTGATACCTGCTGGCCAGGAAAGAACAGACTGAGGCTGAAGGAGAGGACAGTCTCTCGGGTCTGCCCTGGGCCTCTCATGTCATCTGCAGGGCTTTTTCTGTCCCTTGGCAGGGGGCCTCTCTGAGGAACACCGCCCTCGCCTGACGCCACAAGATTAAGCAATTTGCTTTTAATTAGGACTGCAGTCATTTCCAAAGGAAGCGGCGAAGAGAGGGGGAAGCAAGCTGTCTCTTTTAAGTTTAGGTGGATTCAAGACATATGGTAGATTCAGGCCCCACTTGGGGAAGTCAAGTTGGGTGGCTTGTCCCTAGTCCCCTGGGCCCCTTACCGTGTCTACTCCCGGCTAACAGATGGCCGAGGAGTGCAGAACAGGGAAAACCATGCCCCCTGTCTCCCTGGGTATCTGGTGCTAAAATTATACCCAGATGATTGAGCGGACTAGTGCTCTCCGCATCTGCCTGGTACTGTGGTCTGCGGGTACTCAAATGCCCCATCCCCCAGCAGAGCCCCCATTAGGTAGCTCTTGCTGGAGGAGTCTAAACAGTTGGCTGGGGTAGGAAAGAGAAGAGAGAAGGAGTAGGAAAAGGCTGCGTGACAACGACCCCATCGGCATCTTCTACCCTGGAGCTCTGGGCTGGGGCCCAGAATCTTCCTGCTCCTTTCTGGTCCCAGGTCTGGCACCTGGAATGTCCCCATTATTCTAGAAGCTCTAAATGGGGGGCTCCACCCAGCTTCCCGCTTTGGCTCCCTGCTTCCCCGCACCCACGCATTTTATGACGTAACTGGAAAGGAAAGAAAGGTAGTGGCTTTGTTTACAATGCAATTAACATCTGAATAATTTACTATGAAATAAGCTGGAGCTATATTCAGCGCACAGTCTGCTCCCCTTTTAAAGTCAGTTTGAAGTCCTCCAAGGCGCACTGTGTCTCCTATCCACTGGGCTAAGCGGGGGACTCCCCACCGACTAGTCCCGGGTCCCTCTTTTGACCCAAACTGGACAATTTCTCTAGAGACTCCCCCTCCCTGATGTAAATCTTCACCGGGCCATCTCGGCCCACAGTTCTGGAGCCTGACATTCCTCGACTGTCGCCCCTTGGCCTCACCTAAGGCAGCTCCACCTCCAGATGGCCCCTCTGCCAGTTACCGAGCAATTTTCAAGATACATTTGTGGATGGGACAGGGAGAGTGGAGTCTGATGATGGTCAACAAGGAGTTGGCACACAGCTCAGGGGCTTTGCTCGGTCCTGTCTGACGCCTAATGTTTGGAAGAGTTGGTAAGAAGAAAGCAACTTTCAAAGTGGGCCCGGCAGGGAATAGGGTGCTGTCTGCATGAATAGCACCCGCTTACCCTACAGCTGGCTTTGATTTGTGCTTCTGGTTCAATAAGTAAGCACAATCCCACTGCAGCAGGCTAAACATGGCTTGGAGCCTCTGTCTCGCTTCCAAACACATAGCTTAGCTTTGCCCACTTGCCTCGGCCTTCACACTCTTTTCTCCTCTCTCAATTTCAACTGAATCCTAAGGTGGCTCTTTCTGTCGGTTATGACTTGTTAAGACAACAGACATTCAGAGCCCGCTCCCTGCAGCCGATGGGGAGATGGGGGGATACTGGCTAGATAGACACCCTCAATCCTTTCTATTGCTCTGACTTCCATGTCCCCTGACTCCGACCTTCCAGGCAGACCCAGCGGGCTTCTGGGACGCCATGCCATCCACAACCATCCATCAGCTCTGCTCCCAAACATTCTGTGAAGGTGGGATTTTAGAATACGTGAGCTTGAGTTTTGGCTACGGGAAGTAGGTATGCCAGGGACACTGGGAGGTGACTTCCCTCCTTACTAGCTCTGACCCAAGTGGCTTAAATCCAAATAGGTACTTCATTGGGCTCTTTGTTGTTTTTATGTTGGGAAACTGCAAGGCTACAACTAGCTCACACAGCAATTTCATTGGCATTAGAACAGAGTGCCCCTTCACCAAGCAAAGGGAGACCCCCCCTCTCCCTGCCAGGGCACACAGCTCAGTAATGAGCCTGCAAGCTGGATTTCCATCCTCCTCAGCCCCTCAGCTGAGCATGTTTGTAGAGTGCACAACCCACTCAACCACATGGAGCAGCCCGGGTACCTGGTGAAGGAAAGCAGCGAGGTGGTGAGTCACAGGACCTGCCTTCTGGCACTGGGTGGGTTCAGAGCAGTAGCTAAGACAAAAGTCCATGGAGACAGTGGCCTGGGTTTGAAGTCCACATGGGCTGCATACTGGCCGAGGGACATAAGCCATGTTATTTAACTTCTCTGGGGCTCCGTTTCTTCATTTATATAGTAAGCACAAAACACATTTGTGGACAGGGCATGGCAGACTATGGTGGAGAACTGTGGGTGCACTGGTGGTGGGTGTGGGTGGTAACATACACATCTTCAGAGGTGTAATCCTAATCTAAATCATCTTCAGTGTTATACACCAATATCTCATTTTTTTAAAAAAGCATACACACAATAAACCTCTTCTTTTTAAAGTTTAAGGGTCCTTTACTCATAGGTAACTTCAGACAACTTATTTCATCTCTCTGGGTTTGTTTATATTCAAAGACTGGTTTTGTAGATGGTGCCTCTTAAAAGTCAGAATTAGCAATCTCCACTCAGTCAGAATTAGCAACCTCCACTCAGTTCTGCATATACCTGTCTCTCTCTTCCCTGATACCGTCGCTTGTGTTTTCTCTTTTTTTTAAAAAAAAGATTTATTTATTTATGCATACAAGAACTGGGGTACAGGCCAGAGGTACGGGGCCTGAGAGGATTCACCAGAGACAGAATGGGGAGCAGAACAGGCAGATCTACTGAAAAACACTGCTGAGGGGAGCAGGGGGCTAGACAGGAGAGGTCTGCTGTGCCATGTGGGTCATCTGCCTGCCCGGGGATTGAACTTGTGCTGTAGTGGCTGTGGTTAGCTTCAGAGGTTGCATCTTAACCCCTTGTGCCACCAGGGAGGCCCCCCCGTCGCTTGTGTTTTCTGAGTACAGACATTACTTTTGCAGACCTCAACCGCTACTGTATTTGCACCACTAGTTCTGGCAACTGAAAACCTTAGGGTTTTCCTACACAAGTAGACAAGATCGTACATGGCTTTCATTGCCTCACCAGGCATGATGGGTTGAACTGTGTCTTCTTGGCCCCAACTCCAAATTCCTATTTTGAGGTCCTACCCACTAGGAGGACCTCAACATGAGATCTGATTTGGATACAGGATTGTTACAGATGTAATTAGTTAAGATGTGGTTGCATTGGAATGGACTGAAGCCCTTGTCCCATATGAGTGGTGTGCTTATAGAAGAGGACTTTTGGACACAGAGGAGCCCCATGGGAACATCCAGGCAGAGTTGGGGGGAGTGCTTCTAATCAAAAAGACACCAAAGTTGGCATCAGACTACCAAAAGCTGGTGGAAAGGATGGAACAGGTTCTCCTTCATGGTTCTCAGCAGGGACTGACCTGAGGATACTCTGATCTCAGACTTCTGGCATCCAGGAGTGTGATTCAATATGTTTCTATTATTTAAGCCACTCAATATGGGTCCTTTGGATGGCAACCCCAGGAAATTAGCACCTCAAGTAAGAGAGTTCCTCTCTCATATTCCTGAAGACCAAGCACATCCTAGGATCTAAATGTGGGTCTCATCAAATACAGATTCCTACATGCCATTGTCCTTTTGCAGTGATTCATGAATGGTTAAAGCTTTGGTTCTTAAATCCTCAACTGCCAGAGTGTGACTGTGATTATTTAAACTCTTCCTTTTCTATGAAGGGTTTGATGTAAGAAAAGGACTTAAAGTAAGATAGTACAACCAATAACAACCTAATATGACAATCAGAAAAAAAAATAGCAATCAATATAGAAGATTTGTCAACAGATGGGCTGGCTGCAGTTTTATCTTCTGGGCAATGAAAAGAACATAACTGATTGTGTTTCTCTTTTTGCTCTGGCCACTAGGAAGCTGAGAACCACATTTACAACTCAGCTGTTTCTGCCTTTCAGAATGTACCTGAGCTTCTTCATGACCAGTTAGTTATATGCCAGTCCCACAGGGGACATGATGATTTTCTAGCATGACATTCTAAAATAACAAGCATGAGAGAGAAATCTAAATCCCTTGAGGAACTTATGACAGATATTATAAGAAAGGTCCTGTCTGGAGGGAATGCCTACACTGGTTGCTCTCTCCACTTACTGTACTCCACCACCCCCACTGGATGATGGAGTCACATGTGAAATCCTATGCAGGACCAGAACTAGGTACAGTGTTTTAAACACTGTGGAATTTTACATTTAATAAATCCCTTTTTTTTTTGCTTCCTTCTTAATAAATTATAAAGGTTGAGTCTCACTGATCCCCTATATCCCCTCACAGCAATGGTGGGCTAGAGTTGCTTCTTTAGTTAGGACATATGTTCCTAATTTTCCACAGTCTCTACCACTCTCTATTCTCTTCCTACCAGGTCCCCTGCAGGTGTTGAATATGTCCCTCTTATCTATCAGCACCCCCAGAGTGAGGCTATGCCATAGTCACCATTCTTCCCACCATATAGATGAAGGAACCAAGATCAGGAGGCAAATGGTCCTGATGTGAAGAGTGCTGCTCTCTGAGTTGTGCAGTAAATAACCTGTGTAACTTAGATCCTACAAGATGGAGTGACTGGGAAGTGCCAGTGTCAGAAGATTGCAGTGAAGGATAAATAAAATAATAACAAATACGTAGTGACTAACACAATTAAGGTTCAACACATTTCTCTCTCTCACACACACAATACAGAGTATACTTACCACTATTTAACGATTAACTCACTTGGAAAGGGGGACCCTAATTTGTCATGCTAGTCAATTTTCATGGGGTAGATACTCCCACCAAAGCTAATTTCTAGCCACACATGTGAGGTTTTAAAAAAAACTGAGAATTTAACAATTGACTTAAGGACCAGTGACAAGTAAGCTCCTATTTACTATATTGGCTCAGAATGATTTACAAGAACTGACTTTTACATTTCTATATTATGTTTTATATTATACAATATGTTTTGTTATGATATAATTATTTTCTTAAAATGTATATTAATATATAGGCACACAGTTATGAGTATAACATACACACAGTGTATGTTTACTATATAACTTCCATAGGTAAAATACAATTTTAATAAATGACGGTTTTAATAGATAACATAATCACTCATAAATATTGTTTCCCATTAAAGATTATGTAATAAAATATAAAATAAATATGACATGTTAAAAGATTTTAAATAGGGCCTCCCTGGTGGCACAAGGGGTTAAGACACAACCTATGAAGCTATCCGCAGCCACTGCAGCAGGAGTTCCAGGGAGGTACCCACAAGGCACAGCAGACCTCTCCTGTCTCGCCCGCTGCTCCCCTCAGCAGTGTATTTCAGTCAGTCTGCCTGTTCTGTTCCCCACTCTGTCTCTGGTGAACCCTCTCATCCCCCCTCCGCCCCACACCTCTGGCCTGTGCTCCAGTTCTTGTATGCATAAATAAATAAATCTTTAAAAAAAGATTATAAATAAAGAGTAGAAACCCATGAAGATTAGTTTCTTCTTTTCCTTTCCACACACCGTGAGTGCAGGCTTCTGGCCTTTTGTTCCTTCCTCCTTTCCTGAGCCCAGCTTTCATGGATTAGAATCCAATGACAGATCCAGATCCAGGTATGGGATGCTTCAGCCATGCAGTTCAGTGGGTCCCCATGAGGACTTGCTCATGGTTTCAGCTGCTGATGGGCTCTCTCTCAGGCTCAGATCTGCCTGCTTGTCTCCTAGGAGCCAATCATTCTGGGCCCCAGCACAGCATGAACAGATCTGACCTGATTCCACCTGCCCCAGACCTATGCACTTTAACTCAGGGCCCTGTCTTGCTGAGGATCCATTTACATCTGTCTATACACATACGGCAGTGCACAATACATGTGGGCACTAGCACACACGATTCATATACATACTCATGCAAACCTGTGCACAAGTGCACACCCCTATAAGCACCTGTTCACACACAAATACACATAGGCAGTTTTCTCTTTAGCTATTTCTTCTAAACTATAATAATGGACTGAACACCTCCACGGTCTCCAAAGTCAAGAGCAGGTAATGCCTCATACTTAACAAAGCAAAACAAGAACTTTCTGTGACTCAATAGATAAATCAACGGAAAAGTTTTTTTTAGAGCTACTATTCATTGAGCTTTTGACATGTGCCTGAAACTTCTGTACATCCACCCTGTGTTCCTTACAGCTATGCCACAAGTTAGGACCTGTGTTTTCATCCCTATTTTCTCAAGAGAAACTTATGTTGATGAGGGCAAAACTGCTTGGGGGAGGGTCACTCAGAGGACCAGAGGCAGCTTTTCCTATGATTCTGCTTTTAAGGGCATTTCTATTTTCTCCCCAAATTCATCCTTCAAGCGCCCATGCCAGGAGTGCTGGTTTTAAGATTTTTATCAGGAGCCAGTATCTCCAAAATTACAGACCCAGACAGCTCTCTGTCTTTTACACATCCTGGATTAGATTTTGGTGCAACCAACATTTCAGTACGTTGAAGCTCATGTATCTCAAAATTAAGGCAGATTTTATTCTGGGAAGACTCAGAGAGGAGTCCAGCACAGAAGTGAGGGCAGTCTGGTCTTGATTCAAAGTGGGGGTACTTGTTTTGGGGAAAAGTCCTTAAAACAGACACAGAAAGTGCACAGAAGCCCTGTAATTGTAGACAACCGGTTGGGGGGACTGAGGTATTTGAAGCCCGTGACTCACTTTACAAAAGAGCGACTCTTATTTTAAAAAATTAGATTATTTTACTTTTAACATAGGTCTATTTAAACATTGTTAAAGCACCTACTGTGTGCCAGGCACATATTTAAGCTTTGAATAATAGTGCCAATGACTCACTGGGATTTGTGTGCTAAGTACACAAGAAAAATGCTTCTGTGGCTTTATTTTCATTCCTAATTTTTTCTATACCCTTAGTTCCCACTTCGTTCACAAGACTTGAGTAACTCACAAATGAGTTCACTTCCAAACGCCTTGCCAGTTGCGCTAATTTACAGGGAAATCCCCTGTGTTAACCCTTCTCTTACCACGTCACACATTATATATGTGGTTTAATTGACCACCTTCCCCAAGAAGACTTAGGGCCCTCATTGGAAAAGCCAGCTGGTTTGCCAGCCTCAGGATTCTGGCTCAGCCTCAGAGCCTCATGCCTGACGAGAGTCTGAACACACACATCAGTGACAGAGCTGAGGTGATTACTCCTGAGGTAGGTTTGGACTGTTTTAAGCAAAGCAGCATTATTCCAAGGGGATCACGGCATCACCCAAGGTGACTCTTTTCTAAAGGGCTGATACTTGTTTGAAAGTGAGAGATCTATTTGTTGAAAAACATTGCACTTTAGATGAATACCTTGGGCTGTTTTCAGAAGTTGTTGAAACAGACATGAAATGATCAAATGGGCCCCTGTTCTCTTAATAGCATCAACATCTGCCCTGGCCACCAGAATGTGTGCGTGCGCTCAGGGGTAAAAATAGGAGAACACTGTATGTGCATATCTGTGCATGCACATGCATCCCTGTACACATGCATTTTCTTCCATAGAATATGGAAGGATAAAATAGGGTGTTGGGGTCATCTCGCCTTGCACTGTAGTCCTAATACTCGCTAGTAGAGAGACCTGGGACAAGTTATATGTTACCCAAAGCAGAGGCTCTTACCTGTCCAGTGGGGATGTATGACCCATACTGCAGGTATAAGAACACCACGGGTGGCTCATTTGGGATTATATGGAGGAGGCTGGACACAGTCACATTCAAAATGCTACAGGAAAGTCTGTAATACCACTAAGGTTGGGCTGACATGACCTGTAGTCATATTTATGGAGAAGAGAAGTCAGATGTGACTGAGGCTCTACACCAAGAGTCAGCACTACCCACCCTCCTTGGCTCTGGGTCGACCAGTTAACCATGGAGGAGGCCAGCCCCCACCCCTGACTTGTGAAGCCCCTTCGCTATACTCCTGAAACCACAGCATTCACTGAAAGAAATCATGAGCTGGCACAGGGCACTGCTCAGTCACACCACTTCCTTTTCCCCTCCTTATAATAGAAACTTCTGCCTTGTTTGGGAAGGGGGCCTCGAAAGCTGAGAGGTGGGAGCCTTCCTCTTCTCCCCTCCCCTGGAGGGAGGACACAAGACGAGCAGGAGGCTTCCGTCTTGACAGAGCTGCTGGCCCGGGCTCCTGGGAGGCTTGTTTGTGGAGACTGGAGTTGGCCCTGGGGCACTGGAGAGCCAGCTTCTGCCGAGCATATTTCTGGGCTTGGAATGCCATCCCTTGGAGAGCTGGTCTCTTAGAGACGCCAGGTCTGAGCAGGCTTTAGAAAACAGCAGAGGCCTGTGGCGTTAGGGGGGGCAGGGGTTCCCACACACCAAGCTCCAAGGCCCTTTGTGGGGGGTTCCCTCAGGCATTTCTAATTACAGGAGTTATTTCTGCCCCGCAGATTATGTGGTTCTTGCACTTGGCGTGAGGAATGAATCGAGTCATTATTAACTCAGCAAGTGTCAGCCCTGGGTCCAGAGGCTCCCATTTGGAAACAGAGCAGTTAATACACGGGCGGATTAGGTGGCTCTTAGGCTTCGCCACAATTAGAAACGCAGGACGTTTGAAATGTTAACTGGGGCATGTGGGTAGAAGGCAGTGCCCGGCTTCATTGCCAAGGAGATATCAGTCCAGAGGAGGCTGCAGAAAACTGCATCAGGCTAGGACCAAGGGAAGTGGCATGGACTGTGGGTCAGGGCTTCTTGTAGACATGCATTGCTTGATCCTCCCTGAGCACCCCAGGCAGGTTTGTGGCTTCCATTTTACATAGAACAGAGTAGGGAGGGGCTCAGAGTGGGTGAATCAGCTCCTAAGTCTGCACAGCAAGAAAGTGCAGGCTGGAATCTGAACTCAGTCAGACTTCCCTCTGTAGGGAAACTTTGCTCTGAGTGATTATCTGTCCACCTCCAGGGCAAACACTGAGATTCTTCTCTAGTGGCAAGAAGTGTAGGAAACAAACACAATAGGAACTGTAATGACAGTGGCTGTATTAAGTGGGCACATACTATGTGAATGTGATGGATTCAATCCATATCTACTTGCTTTTCATACTTGGGATCAGCACAGAAGCAGGTACTTATCCCATCATATAGATGAGCAACTAATACATCCTGAGCTTTGTAAGCAAATCAAAAGAGCTAAGACCCAAGACTAAGTGTGACCTCAGACTGTCTTTAAGGTCCATCTTGTTTCAAAGATGCAAATGTGTCTCCCCAACTCTGAGAGAGATGCACACCCCAATCTCGGCTCTTCAATCACTGTTTATGAATAAGCATTCATGAAACACTGCTCTGTACTGGGTATAGTGCTAGGAGCAAAACCCACATCCAGGCTTGAGGGTAGGTTTTATTTATTATGCTCTTCATAGTCAAGACAACTCTGAGTTTCATTGCCGAAGTGCCCACTGACAGATGATTAAGTAAAGAAGATGAGGTATATACACACAATGGAATATTACTCAGTAATGAAAAAAGATGAATTCCTGTCATCTGCAACAACATGGCTGGCGGAGCCAGAGGGTATTGTGATTAGTGAAATAAGTCAGGTGGAAAAAGACAAACAGTGTATGATTTCACACAGAGGGGAGGTAAAGAAATTAAAAAAATGAACAGAATGAAACAACTCTTAGGCTACAAGAATAAAATAGTGGCTACCAGAGGAAAGGGGAGAGGGTGGTCAACTATGTCAAAGGGGTGAATTGTTTGATGGAGGGATGGAACCTAGACTTTTGGTGATGAGCGTAATGTAGCATATATAGATACTGATCTATGTCTGGACACCTGAAATGTATATATGCTGTTATAAACCAAAGCTACTTCAATTTAAAGAAAAATGAGTTTCAGTGAGCGGTGTCCTACTGAAAAAAACAACCTACTGTGCTCCAGTTGGTCCAGAAATGGCAAAGCACAGACAATCACATAGAGGAGAGACCCAAGGTGCATAGAGAAGACAGTGGAAAACAAAGCAAACAGGGAGTGTGCAAGGCTGTGGGTGGGGAACAAAATAGGGACCCCATCTTCGGAGCCACCTATCAGGTTTGGAATGTAAACAGCCAAGACAAGCCAGTGAGGATCCCACAGAGCCAGATGGTGAAATATTAATTATGGGAGAAGGGAAATTCACCAAGGTACAAGGCCTTGTGGGCTTCACGTTTTATTTAGTTGGAGATTGGCCCTGTCGGGTTTTTTTGAGAGGTCCTCTGGCCCCCAGCACTTCACCCAGGTCCCTGCTTACAGTCTGGGGAAGAGACAGACAGAGTCAAAACCAGATTCCTTCAGCTCAGTTCTATTTTCCATTTCCCTAATTACAGCATTCCTTCCCTTTGGACTTTGTTCAAGTTCTCCTTCCCTCGAGTTATACCGCTACCACCTGATGCAGGAAGGAAGCAATAGATGGCATGTTTCTAAGAATGATAAGGAGAGCAGGACTGAGAAGGGGCCTCCCTGCCCAGGTCTGCGGCTGCCACCGCCAGCTTGGGCCCCATCACATGCACCCCTGGAGCAGGGTTATGAGCTCAGACTTATCCACACAGTGGCAGGTGGATGGTGAGCAGACACACAGTAGGCATCCTGTGCCAGGCATACAGTAGGATCACAGGAGATGCCCAATCTCCAGTCATTTTGAATTATAGTAACAAACACAGGGAACTTCAGAATGGCTCACTGATTAATTTTTAACATTTTAATCAAAGCAGACCTGATGCTACCCCTATAACTCGATCAGGCTTACTCACTTGTATGTCAGCCTGCCTTCCAGAATGAGAAAGACAGGAACATGCAGTGGGGAGCTTAACTCCTGGCCACGCTCCATCCACCATGGCACTCAGTGCATGCTCCGTGCTGACTTAAACTGTGGTGATTTTGAATTGTAATGTGCTACCACTTCCTCACAATCTGGGGGGGAGGGGGTCACTAAAATCTGTAACCCTACATGGGTGGGCTCCTTTCCTTTGTACGTTCTCTGCAATCTCTTATCTAGCTATAAATGTGACACGTTTACGACACCTGTAACTGAGGGGTGTAGCATAGATTACGAGGAGCTGGTAACTTTTTATTGTCCATCTTGAGGGGAAAAAAAAAGTAAACACACCATTGCACATAAGATTTCTGCTTTAACCATCACAATTAAGCAGTTTGATTTGTTGTGCTGTTGACACATGTATCTAACTTCTAAAATGTAGGAAACATTTCCCCCGCAGAGGGAAGTCAGAGGGGTATGTATCCTTCTTTCTCCCAAACTGTCTTTTCTTATTTAAGGATCGGGACTAAAGGTTTGAAAATCACTGCTTTAAAGCAGGAGCCACTAAGTCTTTCTAGAAAGGACCAGACAGTAAGTATTTTAGGGTCTGGACACTTTCTGGGGTCCCTACTCAGTTCAGCAAGTGTGAAAGCAGACACAGATAATTGGAGAGTGCAGGAGTAGGGCTATAGTCTACTAAGGATTTATTTATAGACACTAAAATTTGCATAGCATATAATTTTCACAGGTCATGAAAAATTCTTCTTTTCATTATTTTCAACCCTTTAGCAATTAAGAAAATATTATAAACTCGCAGGCCATGCAAAAAAGGCAGTGGGTCATAACTGGTCCATGGGCCAACATTTGCTAATGTCAGAAATTTAAGAGACTTCTTTCTACCTCTAATGATCAGTGCATGTGGGCAGAGCTGTGCCTCTCTGGGCCTCTGGTTATCATCTTTATGGGGGAGGGTTGGGCCAGTTCTGTGCTGTCTAGTGTGGTAATCATAAGCTACCTCTAGCTACTTAAACATAAATGTGAATTGATTAAAATGAACAGTTCAGTTTAGTAGCACCAGACACAGTTCTGTGCCAAATAGCCATGTGAAGATCATGATTCCGATAATATCAGAGGTAGAGAACATTTCCATCATTGCAGAAGTTCCTTCCATTGGGTAACTCTAGACTAAAATGATTTTTTAAATTCTTTAATTTTATATTTTTTACATCATTTTTCATTTTTGCACAATGTATGCATTTTCATCTTGGTTACAGTCCCCAAACAATTCCCACCCCCCTTGTTTTGACCCTAATCCCTCTTCTCCCCCCCCCCCGCCGTAGTAGTATGTCTCTGTTTAGAGTTGCTTGTTGATTTTGATTTTTACTTTATTTTAATTAGTCTTGTGGTATATATACACAATGGAATATTATTCAGCAATCAAAAAAGATAAACTCATGCAATTTGCAGCAACATGGATGGAGCTGGAAGGGATCATGCTCAGCGAAATAAGCCAGAAAGAAAAAGAAAAATACTGGATGATCTCACTCATAGCAGGAATTTAGATTAGAATGATCTTTAGACCCTTCCTTGGTCCAACCGTTGGTACATCTAGAATTTTCAGGAATGAAAATGTAGCAAGGAGCAAAGAGGAAAGATAATTGTTTGTTCCCTTTCATAGCAAGAAGGAAGATGTTGGGGAATGCATTGGGTTGAACTGGTAGGTTCCCCAAATTCTTATTCACTAAGAACCTCAGAATATGACCTTACTTAGAAATGAGTTCTTTGCATGTGTAATCAGTGGAGGAACTTGAGATTGGAATCTTCATGGATTTAAGTTGGGCACTAAGCCCAATGACTGGTGTCTGTATGAGAGAACGGAAAAGAACATATGAATGCAGACAGACACAGAGAAGGGGGCAGTGGGGAGATGGAGGGAAGCTGGAGGGCAGCCACAAGTCAAGAAAAGCCCAGGATGGTGCACAGCCACTGGAAGCTAGGAGACAGTCATGGAACAGCTCTCTCCTCAAGCCTTCAGAGGGAGCAAGACCCTGCCCACATCTTTGCGTCATACTTTTTTCCCTCTAGAATGGCAAGGGGATAAATTTCTGCTGTTTTAAGCCATCAAGTTTGTGGTCATCTGTTAAGCAACTGCAGGAAACTAATGCAGGGGTAGAGGGGTGGTTTAAAGAAGTTTTAATGAGAAAGAAGAGAACGAAGCTATTAGCCATCATATAACCTTTAAAATAAGTAGAGCAATTACCAAAACATCTAACCAAGACTTTCAAAAGTACTGCATACAGAGTTGGATCCAAGGCCTCCATAGTGGCCTAGGAATTAAGTCTCAGCGCTATCACTGCTATGACCTGAGTTTGATCACCAGTCAGGGAGCTACCCACACAGCACAGCAGACCTCTCCTGTCTCGCCCGCTGCTCCCCTCAGCAGTGTATTTCAGTCATCTGCCTGTTCTGCTCCCCACTGTCTCTGGTGAGTCTTCTCACCCCCTACACCCCCACACCTCTAACCTATACCCCAGTTCTTCTATGCATAACTAAGTAAATAAATCTTTTTTTTTAAAAAAGAGTTGGATCCAGAGAATACTATTTTATATTTAAGAAATTCCATTTTCCAGGAACCAGTGACTGAGAAAGAGGGTCTTGAAAACACAGATAGGAGCAAGAAATGCAAATGGAACAGAGAAGGACCAGCCTGCCTCCCTGAAGGGAAGACTTCACGTGGAGACCTGGAGGAACTGCCTTGGCCTCGGCGGGAAGTCAGACAGTGTGGAGCCACAGCCATCATCCACATCAAATTGCCCAGGAGCCAGCCGCACGTGTGGACTGGGAGGGTTAGCGGGTGTGTCATAAAAGTCCTTGTCTTTGGAGACCGCAGAGCAGGGAGTTAGGGCAGAGTCTAATGGGAGTGGTTAGGGGTCAGATGGGAGGGAGAAGGCAAGGCCAAGATCATTTTACTGAGCTCAGTCCCCGTAAAGATGATTATCGTGCGAGACAACCAAGGTGAGAAGCCAAACATGGACTGTCTCCTTCTGCCTGCCTTTCTCCTTAGTGTCTAAGACAACCTGGTGGGAAATCACTTAAACCAAGACATTTGCTCCAACTTCAGAGATGCAAGATCTTTTTTGGGAGGAGACTCAAAGGACTCAGACCACCCCTCTGCCATTTTCCAATACCTGCCAAACACACGCTCCGTGTGGACTGCTCAGAACGGGGGGACACTCTGCCAATATCTACCACTGGGTTAATCTGGCTAATGGGCCAGGCCATATCTGGAAGCCCCACCGCCCAGGGGACTTGCTGAGTCTGGGGGCCACTAGGTGGGGTGACTGGAGCCTGAACTTCCTGTGGATGGTGGTTTCATGCTGAAGAATTAGTCACTTCTCACTGTCTATGGAGGTCCCTTAGTGACTGATAGCAAAAGCTGGAGAGCCATGCCTGAGCTGCACCCAGCTCCTCTTCATCTAGGAACGAGCTCTAACAGGCTGATACCAGGAACAAACACCTGGCTCAATGGGAGGCCCCATGGCAAGGAGGCAGGCTTGACCCGCAGCAAGTCTTGTGTCTGACTCTTCCTCTGTGGCAAGTTCTCTGTGTCTCTCTGCAGGGTGATTTCACCTATTTAAGCCTCAGCTTCTCAATAGTATAATGGTAATAATAATGTCATAGAGTTGTGATGAGAATACAATCAAATGATGTAGGTAACACGGTACATGCACACAGAAGACAGCTGACAAGTGGCAGGATCACCTCTTACTTGTAGCTTTTTATTTTTTTTTTTAACAAAGATGACCATATAAATGTTAGTAATGTTTCATAAAAAAAAAATCTAGAAGAAAAATGTCTAAAGATCTAGGGGATTAACAATGATACATATGCATATATTATACATGTATATGTAAAGAAATGGTTTATAATGTCTGTTAACCAACAGTTTTGAAGACTAATGGCGGTTAATGATTTGGGAAAATGTCAAAATAGAATAATAAATGAGAAAAGTGAAATGACACTTTGCGTTACAATAAAATTCCTCTCAACTACCATACCCCCCCCCCCCCCCCCCCCCCCCCCCGCCACACACACACAGTCCTATAGATAAACAAAATGAAAGATTTACATCAAAATGAAAATACTCATTAAGAGTAAAATCATATGGATGATTTTAACTCTTTTTTTTTATTTTTTTTAAAGATTTATTTATTTATTTATACAAGCACTGGGTACAGTCAGAAGCACGGGAGGGTGAGAGAATTCACCAGAGGCAGAGCGGGGAACAGAACAGACAGATTGACAAAATACACTGCTGAGGGGAGCAGCGGGCACGGCAGGAGAGGTCTGCGTGCAATGTGGGACCCTTGCCAGTGGCCAGGGATCCAACCGGTGCTGCAGAGGCTGAGGGCAGCTTCACAGCCCAGTGCTCAACTGCTGCGCCACCAGGGGAGGCCCGATTTTAACTTTCTTATAACCACACTCTACTTTCAAAAAAAAATTTACAATGTAGATATATTACTTTCATAATGAAAATTAAAATATGGAGGAAATAGTACACAGGTTTTACAGTCAGACTGCCAGGATTTCAAAGGATGGCTGTTTGTTTAGGAATTGTGTAACCTTGGGTGAATTCTTTAACTGAATTCTCAGTTTCCTTATATTTACAAAAGGGTGACAGAAGGAAGAATTGAATGCACTTTATTAGGCTGTGCTGAGAATGAACTAAGATAGAGTGAGGGCAAAGTACCTGGCATATAGGAGGAGCCCATGTATTTTTTTTTTCCCATGTATTTTTTTTAACCCAAGTTCAGAAGATCCTTGTAGGAAGCTGAGGCCAGTTTTAGGAGGCTGACCATATGCTTATTGGGTCACTGGAAACTCAGAGAGAAGGCTGCATCCCTCACATCCTTAGCCTCATTTCTGGGGTACAGGACTCCCTAGAGATGGCATGGAGTGCTGCTTTGGAGGAATATGGCAGCCTCTTGCCCTGCTCGTGTTATCTTCCTTTATCATAGCAACTTGTTTCGGAGTCCATTGGAAATCCCAGATAGATTTCATTATGAATGACACCTGCTATTCCCATTGTACCACCAAAGAATTGTCATTTGGGGGATTCTTCACAAGAACAGCGATAGACAGGAAGACAGAGGTTGTTGTCTACGTATGGGAGAGCAGTTCAGCTTCTGTAAAAAATCATTAATGATGATTAAAATCCACAAGCCAAAAAGCATGTGCATCTGGTTTTAGACAATTCCAGTGTCTTTTGCTTATTATATTTTTAAGTTTTAATTTTAGTTTTTTTATGTACTTTTTTATTTTTGCATATAAGAACTGGGGTATAGGCCAAAGTTTGGGAGGCATGAGAGGGTTCACCAGAGACAGAGTGGGGAGCAGAACAGGCAGATATACTGAAATATACTGCTGAAGGGAGACAGGAGAGGTCTGCTGTGCCATGTGTGGGTTAGCTCCCTGGCCGGGGATTGAACTCAGGCCTCAGAGGTGATACCACTGAAACTTAACCCCTAGGCCACCAGGGAGGCCACCAGGGAGGCCTGTTTTTATTAATTATAGGTTCCTGTGAGCAGCACGATTTGTAGGCTTGTTTTTTCATTTTTTTCCAGCTTTGTTGACACACAACTGACATATAACATGGTGAAAGCTGAAGATGCTAACCATGGTGATTCTATGCGCTTATGGATTGTGCAACAATGACTGTGCTACCTAATGCCTTCATCACCTCACTTAATAGTTAACAATATTATATGCTTGAAAGTTGCTAGGAGAGTAGGTCTTAAATGTTTGCACCACAAAAAGGGAATGGTAATTATGCGTGGTGATTATGTTTGGTTTTCCATTGACTTTTTACAACTCTTTTTATAGATGCGAAAATGAAGGCTGAGGAAATGCAACATGTCCAAAGACACAGAGCCCTGGGGACTGACCTCCACTCAGAACCTTTAGGAGGCGAAGTGCAGAGCCAGAGAGCTAACCCACCACACACAGGTGTCCACCCCAGGCCCTCTCATGCCACGGACATGGGCACAGCTGTCCTTCTGCAGGGTCTGGGAGCCACCAAGAAAAAGGCTCACAGTGGGCTTTAGTAGACCCCCAGGTAGCAAAGGACTAGTTTCCCTCAGCTTCTCCTTCATCCCTGTCTGATCCAGGAGGTGGTTTTGAAATATTCCAATTCCCTGAGGCCCTTTCCTTATTATTATTGCTCCTAAATGTTTTGATTGTGGTGTATTATGGATGTTATTTCAAATCAGCTTTTAGTCTTCGAAGAGACTAATGCAATCATACGAGACCATTCTCTTGCACAGATCATCCTTAATAAAAACAATATATCAGGCACTGACTCTTCGTAAAGTGGCACTCAAACCTCTCTTCAAACAAAGCCCTCTCACAAAACCTCAGGAACCTGGCATAGAGGTCAGTGAGAAAAAAAGAAGAGAAATGCATGGATGGAAGGAAAAAGGGAGGCAGTGAGGGCAGAAGGAAGGAAGGAGAGAATAAGGGTTGGAAGAAAATATTTTATTGCGGTTTGGCAAAAATAGGGGGTATCCCTCTGAGATATTTACAAAGCATTGCCCATCCAATCCTTGTTTGCAGAACACCAGATTGCAAGGCTGAAGCTTGGTTGTTCAGATCAGCGCTGCCTGTTACTAGCTGAGTTTTGAACAGCTATTCCCCCTCTGTGCGTCTCTGTATGTAACCTGCTTTGCTCCTGTCTTGTCAGCTGGGGTGACCACGGATCACTTTGCCCGGGACAGTCCCAGGTCGCACCTGTTGTCCCGGCGTGATTATTAATAGCACCCTTTCACCTCTGGAAGTACCTCGTTTGGGTGATAAATTACATACTCGCCCCATACCTAACTTAGAGTGTGGTGATAACTAAAGAGATAGAGGTTTGGAAATGTTTTGTTACTGTGAAAACCTTATTATCTAGTCACAATATAGAAGGCCTTCTATGTGGCTACTTCTATTGCTACATTTAAGAAACAGAGACTGGTTTAGGAAGAGTTATGGCCACTGTGGGGGGAATACTCAACATTATAAATTGGGTCTATTCAAAATGAGGTGAGTGCTCCACATATACACCAAACTATTTAATGGAAACACACAGTGGGGACACCAGCAGTGTCACTAGTGCTTGTGATCAGATTAGGACATGCATGTTTTTCTGGATGAGTAGGGTAGCTTTAGCTTTGAGGAAAAACAGTCTCAAAAATACAATCTGCTCTGGAGGGGAACACAGACAGGTAAATGGAGTCCTGGTGCCCCTCTATCCTGAGAGGCAGGCAGGAAAGACCACTGGAGAGAAGAGAGTGACTTCGGCCACGGTTTCTTCTCATTGAAGGAAACCCAAAGCTGCAGCCGTGGTCAAGCTGCCTGCAGCCTGGATTGCAAAGGGGACTGAGGGCAGATGTGTGAGCAGAGGCACAAAGCTGTCTACTTGGACATCTAGGACCCACAATAGCCTGGGTGGGATTTCTGCTCTCAAATCCAGCACCACTTCCAGCAGAAGCCACTGGGAGAATTCTAGAGTTGAGCAGGTCCATCTAAACACCATGTCTAAAACCTTCCATTTTTCTGTTCATTTAAAAAAAAAGAAAGAAAAGAAAAGGAAGACTTGGTTTCAGGATCAGAGTTTAATTTGGAACACAGCAAACGAGTCACATCTCCCTAAATTGAAGTCTGTTCCCTGAACCCCTGTGTGGCCCTATAACCCTCAAGGCAATGTTCGGAGGTAGGTGCCGATTTCTTCATATTCTCCTATGAGGGACAGTGGATGTGTGGAGGGCAATACACTTGCTAAGAGTCACAGAAAAAGGGAAGATCTGAGTTTTGCCCAAGACATGCAGCTGGCAAGTGGCAGAGTGGGTTTCTGAACCCATGCCTGCCCGCTTCCCAGGCCCAGCTGCTGCTAACCGTGACTGGGCAGGAGCCACAGCAGCCTGGGCTCCCAGCATGAATCTCTAGCACATTCCCAAACTGCAATTGAGCACCCAACCTCCCAGAGACATAATCCCTAGAGATGGTGAGACAGCATGGCTCTCCCTCAAGACTTTCTCAGCCAGATTTCCATAAACTTAAAAATACTGCCTTATCGGGCCTCCCTGGTGGCTCAGGGGTTAAAGTCTCAGCACTATCAAGCTTTCTCCAGCCACTGTGGCACAAGTTCTATCCCCAGCGGCCAGGGAGCTAACCCACAAGGTGCAGCAGACCTCTCCTATCTCACCTGCTGCTCTCCTTAGCAGTGTATTTCAGTGGATCTGACTGTTCTGCTACCCACTCTGTCTCTGGTGAATTCTCTTAAACCCCCACCCACCTGTACCTCTGGCCTAGACCTGAGTTTTTATATGCATAAATAAATAAAATAAATCTTAAAAAAATACTGCCTTGTCCTACTTCTCTTTCTGAGTTCTGCTTCCTATCTGTCCTCCTTCTAAAGGACTGAAAATATCACCTTTTTCTGCACACATGCAGTAAACATTTATAAGCCATTACTATGCTGCCTCCCAGGGCTTACCCAACCCAGCTCATGTGGTTAGAGGCCAACCTGACTCCCAGCAATTACTGTGTGACCTCAGAAGCTATTTCCTTTATTTTTTAAAAATAGAGGAACTTAGGCAGGATGAATTCTTAAGTTTTGCCCCACCACTAGTGAGCTATGATTTACCTAGAAATGATAGACTCTGGTCCCCCAAATAATGACTTAGAAGAGGTGCAAGATGAGATCTTAATCCCTTTTCTTGCAACTTCCCCCAGAGAATTTCAGCAGTGGTCCTGCAAGTTGACAGGCTTCTTCTGAGTTTTTACAGGGTTTTGACTTTCTTTCCACAGTGGGCAGAGATCTCTTTGAGGAGTAGTTAAGGATTCATAACCACATCCTAAATAGAAGTTCTTCTCCTTCAACCCCTCGGAAAACTTTCGGGGAAACACATGTTCCTGTTTCCACAATACTCCCTTATTATTAAGCAATCAATGCTGAGAGTGTAACTTTTCTTTCTTTCTTTTTTTTTAGATTTATTTATTTATTTTTTAAAGATTTATTTATGCATACAAGAGCTGGGGTACAGGCTAGAGATGTGGGGGGTGAGAAGATTCATCAGAGACAGAGAGGGGAGCAGAACAGGCAGACTGAAGTACACTGCTGAGGGGAGCAGCGGGCGAGAGAGGAGAGGTCTGCTTCGCCATGTGGGTAGCAACCTGGCCACCCAGGGATTGAATTCATGCTGCAGAGGCTGTGGATTGCTTCACAGTGTGGTGCTTAACCCCTTGCACCACCAGGGAGGCCCGAGAGTGTACCTTTTCATCAAATTCAGCTCTCCCCCTAAAATCAGAGTGTCAACTCATTGGCCTTAACCCAGAACACACAAATAAAGTGTTTTTTTTGAAAAAATACACCCACTTGCATTCTTGTTAACTCTATTTTAGCACAATTTATAAAATTGTGATTTTTAGGTCATTTGCTGTGTTCTGCTATTAGATGGAAATTGTCTTTTATTGCCTTTACTTTCCAACAGATGCTAACTTGCACAAAAAGGGCTACCATAAAATGTACCTGCATTGGAGTAATGTCCATCTATCAGTGTAGACTCTCGTAAAGAATTCCATGGGTTAGATAAATTGTTTCCATTAAGCTGAAAATACTCCTTCGGGTGTGAGCTTCTAATTCATGAGTTGCTGTAAACTGATTCAAATAATAACAAAGATTTTTTTTTTTTCTCTACTGGTCTGATAATAATCTAGTGGAGACCATGCTGAATCCCTAAAGAAGATATTATCTAATGATTTTCACAATTGTCCTGAAGTCCAAACAAAGGTGTTGTGTTAAAATGTGGTTTTTGGAAGGCTAACATTTGTCCAGCTGTTTTATTCCTATTTTACGAAGTAAGTGTGGTATCTGACTGGGTAGATGGATAGTAATCAGAACTGTGGTCCATGGAGAAATTAAGAGACAAACCAGGAGCTGATAAAAATGGAAATTGAGGGGGACATACAGACGCTTTTAAAGTTTTCACATTTCTCTATTTTGGAAAAGCACCAAGCAGCACAGAATAAATGAGAAGGAAGCTTGATGAAAAGCTGTTTATCACCAGAACAGTCGATAGACAGTGATATCTCTTTTCTTCAAGATAATGTTCATGAGATGCCATCTCAGGTTAATGTAGGTTAATCATATCATCCAACACGAGGTATTTTCACCTATCACAACAACTATCCTGGAGTCTCATGAAGTGTGTCTCTTTATTATTGCAATTCTAGCAGGGAAAGTGCATGCCCAGAACTGAGAAGAATAAGACAGCTTTGCCCATAAGGAAAATGTTATCCACCACCTTCAATTTGCTGCATTCATCCAATTAAATCTAGCATGTGTTTGTTTAATGAGCGTATAGTCTATGCCAGGGGCTGCGCTAGTCACAGGGAATGAAGGTTAGGAAGCTCACGTAGAGAAACCTGTATACGTTTCTACTGAGTGTGGACATATGTGCCCAGTGTGACCCCAGAAACTAACAAGTTCACCCCACAATGTGATGAGGCTCACAGCAGGGGTCTGTGCAGAAGGACCCACAAGGACCTTTAAGGAACTCCTGTTCCCCTTTTCAAGACCCTGTCAGCTAAATTGTGAAAAGAGGAAGTGGAGACATTGCCTTCCTTGAAGTATTTCAGACTAAGGCTAAACTCTTGCAGTGTTATTTTGTGATTCAGGCTATAGTGCCCAAACATAACTGCAGCTGGATATAGAAAAATGCAAATAAGTCACATGCTTGGGATTAAAATGCAACGTTCATTTCTGAGTCAGCAAAAAGTTGGAAATATATACATTTAAAATATATATTTTTTCTTTTATAATAGTAAAATATGCTTATGGAAAAAACAAATCCAAAAAACACAGAAGGAAATAAAGGAATAAGTACAAATATTTCCTCTCCCCAAAACCCCATGCTTATAAACTTCTTTCAGTGTTTTAGGCTCTATGCTCCGAGACTTTTTCTATGCCTGTCTTAATTTGTATCCTCTGAGTATGAAATGCTTGGAAGTTATACAACTGTATTCATTTCAAGCAAAGCAGAGCAAATTAATATTTACTGAGCACTACCTGTGGGCAGGCTTCTCGGTGTTTTGCCTACATTACTTCATATTCATCTACTGCAGGGGTTGGCAAATTTCAGCCCTCAGGTCAAACCCAGCTCCCTCCTATTTTTATAAAGAAAGTTTTAGTGGAATATAGTCACATTATTTTGTTTTCATAGGGTCTAAGGCTGCTTTGCTGCTAGTGTGGCAGAACTAAGTAGTTGCAGTAGACTAGGCATGGCCCGCAAAATCTAAAACATTTACTATCTGGCCTTTTACAGAAAAAGTTTTGTTTCCTGAGATAAAAGTTAACTTTATGTGGAGGGAAAGGATTAGCTGAATATGAAATAAGCAGTTAACACAGTCACAATGAGTGACTCCCAATTTCCTCTTTATTATCCATTGCTATATTGTGTTAATTTTTAAAAATGATGCGTTTATTATATGTGCTTAATTATATATGCAATCTAAAGAGAATTCTATGTGAACATGAATGAAACTGATGAATTATTACAAAGGAAACTCCTGCAAAGTAAGACAACTTATAACTGGAATGTCCACTGTTCTATTTGCATTAAAGCAAAATACTCTACCTGTCTTACCTGCTGCTCCCCTCAGCAGTTTATTTCAGTGGGTCTGCCTGTTCTGCTGAATCCTCTCAACCCCCACACATCTGGCCCGTACTCCAGTTCTTGTATGCAGAAAGAAATAAATCTTCATGGGCCTCCCCAAAGGCGCAGGGGGTTGAGCACAGCACTGTGAAGCTGTCCCAGAGCCTCAGTAGTGCGGGTTCAATTCCCAGCTGGCCAGGGAGATACCCACATGGCGGGGCAGACCTCTCCTGTCTCGCCCGCTGCTCCCGTCAGCAGTGCTTTCAGTCCATCTGCCTGTTCTGCTCCCTGCTCTGTCTCTGGTGAATCCTCTCACCCTTCCACGCCTCTGCCCTGTACCCCAGCTCTTGTACAAATAAAATAAATCATTAAAAAAATGAATCTTTAAAAAAAATAAAACACAATTCTCTAAAAGGAATTTCTTTTTATTTATTTATTTTTTCGAAGATTTATTTGTTTATGCATACTAGAACTGGGGTCTAAGCCAGAGGTGCAGGGGGTCAGAGCATTCACCAGAAATAGAGGGGAGCAGAACAGGAAGATCCACTGAAATACACTGCTGAGGGGAGCAACGGGCAGTGCCATGTGGGTTAGCTCCCTGGCTGGGGTAGCTCCCTGGCTGGAGCTGACCATGGGGTTAGCTCCCTGTGCTGCAGTGGCTGGTGATAGCTTGAAAACAGTGTGTCTTTAACCCCTGTGCCACCAGAGAGGCCCAGGAATTTCTTTTTTAAAATGAGCTTGCAAACACTTTAAAGATGACATTTCTCTGATAGTGTTTACCCCATTATTTTCTAAGAACATGTATTGAGACCTGAGAAATGTAGCAGCCACTATTAACTGATTGTTGTATCTGCTGCTGATTCTCCCTGGGCAGCTAAATTCTCCCTGCTTTCTTAGGTAGTGAGAACAGCCATGGGGGTAGGGGTTGGACCAATGGAGGTGGGCAGAATTGCAGCATTGCACTTCTAGACCTGGCCCATAAAATCCTCCCCAAAATTTAATGACATGGAGATAACCTCCTGGGCACACTCGGGAATCAAATAATGGAGATAACAGAGCTACAAGATGGAAAGAACCTGGGCCTGGAATCAACACTTGGAAGAGAGCTGTCTGTTACCTGAACAAGAAATATATTTTGCTTCAAGTCTTTGAGATGGGGCAGTTTATCTGTTGTCTTCTCTAATGAGGGCTCACTTATTTATGGAGCTGTTGTTGACAGATGGCTTTGGGATAGAGGATTGATGTACAAATCCTTTCTCTAGATAATGTCATTCACTAGCTTCCCCTGGAAATCAAAGTTCTAGAGATACCTTTCAGACCCTTTTCTAACTGGTACTCAATCACAATGAGTAAGAGGGAACTACAAATCTCACGCAAGTCTCTGCCTCTAAGTTCTTCTCTAGCAGTAATTGTGCCCTTAGGGACCATCTCAATTGCTCTCCTGCCAGCATTATACTCACCACGTTTCCTGGTCAAGCCTTTTCCCTCTGCCACACAGTATTGGGTTCCATGTAACCTAAGATGGCATCCGGTAACAATTTTTAAACTGATCAACCACGATACTTTCTCACCTACTGACTCCCATATGTCTTGATAGGCGATAAAGTACCATTCCACCATCAGCAAGGAAGCAGTGTAGATAAATTCCATGCCATTTATAATTCATTTTGTCTTCATTAAGTATTCATACACTACTTATTGGCACATCACCTAAGCATTCTATGTAATAGAAAACAGAATAGCTAGAAAAGAAACTGGGAGAACTTGGTTTATTAAGAGACTGGGGGAGAGGAAAATAATTGATTTGTGGTATCCCTTACCCTGACCTTCTTCTTATAGGAAGGACTCTGGACAGGTCACTCACAAGTGAATCAGGGAGTTATCTTGAGGATGAATTGAGCATCACCAATAGGAAGATCATTGCTATTCTCATTCACTATTTCAACTCATATTTACTGGAAACCTAGTGTGGCAGTTCTGAGAATAAAACAGATATCCCCTTCCTAAAGGTTTGACATATATAAATATATATATACATATATATGCTGAAATATACAGATATGTTAAATAGCTAACTTCCTGTTAAAGGGTAATTTCTCTTTTAACATTAGCAGCAAAAATCACAACATTAAGTCATAATGCATAATAATTAGGAGTGCCAAAATATATGGAGATTGCAAAAATGCCAACTACTACTAGACCTTGAGAAATACTGCATCAACTGTCCACTTTCATTTTCATCATTTCATTTTCATCAAGATCTAGTTTCTATTACTTGTGCCCATTTTACAAATGAAGACACTGAGGTTCTGAAAGGTTAGTTATTTGCTCAAGGCAAGACAATAAGCCATTGATTTATAGAGCCCATGCCTGTAAGCCCCCAGTGGCATTGTTCCCTAAGACAGGATGGTGGCCCATTAGAGTAGACACGGATACACTGAGACATCAAAGTGAAATAACGGGCAAGCAGGAGGCCCCTCGGAGTGAAAGGAAGGACACACTAAATAGTTACCAGACACAGAAGCCAGCTGTGCCCACCTCATCAATTTGCAAATATTAACCTTGCCCACTAGTCATGGATGGCACCCAAACCAACCCAATATAATATAGAGAACAAACGAAATCAGAAGAGGAAAAGAAAGATGCTCCTGTGTATTCATTGTCAATGATGTCAAAGAGCTATTCTTTTGCACTTATAATTATTCACTACCCCTCAGTACCCTTTCTTGATTTTAAAAGTCTTGGGGATAAATTTAGGATTGACCAGATCCCTACACACTTGTTCCTTAAATGTCTACCTCTTTAAGTGGATCTTCTGACTTTGGTCAATTCAGCATGGCAAGTCATATTCGGGTTGAGCTCATCTACGCCTTGAAGGAACTCCCAATCCAGACTGGCATGAACACACACACACACACTCACATACTCACACAACTTCTATATTACCTTAAATTATGGAACTGAAAAATTCACAAAGAGGGGATGAAATATCTTTAACCCCTTTGTATTCCAGTCACCATACCTCAAGATGACTTCTTTGACCAAAAATACTGATTTTTCCCCATCTTAATGGGAGAGTTTCTATTCCCACCTACCATAATCAAGATACATCAGATATACTTACATTTAAAAATTGAATTCAAATCAAGTGGGTGAAGATGGCTCCTGTTAGTCTTGTGCTATATATTTAGCAATAAAAACAAATTAATATGGGTATTCCTTTGATGGAGTCAAATTCTACAGGGAAAACAGGGAGTTAAATCCTCTCCATGTCTCAATCATCTGTGATCTACTTACCTATCATCTCTACACACCACACAGCTGTGTCCACACCGCATAAAAGCTTTGTGCTAACATACAGCCTTGGTAATCGTCCTGTGTGAAAGGCTTCACTGGAGGATTTATGGGGAATGATCTAATTATTCAATTCAGTTCCATTCACTCCTATTTAAAGCTCTATGGTAAAGGCCATCTATCTCCAGGGGCAAATTGTCAGAGCAGTGTTTCATTGATAGAAGTACACCCATTCTGTTTTGACAACAGCCCAACCAGAGGTAAACATGTCTCTCAACAGGTCTAAGGAATTAGGGTTGAAAGGCCTACACATTCCAGATGACTTCCTTTACATTCAAGTACTGCTCACTGGTGGACCCCACTGGATTTATGAAGATGGCTCCTGCATTTATAACAGGACTATTCCAGAACTTGGCGTGGGAGAAGGCAACCTCAAGCTTAGTAACAGATGACAGAAGTACCCTTTGCTGACTATTCCAGAGCTTGGCTTGGAAAAAGGTGACCTCAAGCTAAGTAACAGATGACAGAAGTACTCTTTGCTGAGCAAGGCCCTTCTACAATATGACCTCAGAATTTACTCACCCGGATCTTCTAACCCTGGTGGCCAGCTCCCCCAAAACAGTTCTTCACAAAAAAATAACTCAAGTTCTTTCTCCTAATAAGGTGGTCTATTCCCATAGCCTCCTCTTCTCTCTGGGACATTTTGCTGAAAATTAAACTTCAAATACAGAACAACTCAATTAATATATAAACACAAGTTGGTCTTCTGTAGCACAGAAGAATAAATATATTTTATTTCTTCCTATAAAACTGTGTTTAGGGAACACACACACACATACACACACATATGTATAAACTTGGAGCTTTAGTATTTGCTTTGGCAATTCTGTGAGGGCTTTCAGGAAATCCGGACTGAATGTAACCTTGCTGGAATTATCAAGGACAGGTGGATATACTGTTGGAGAAAAACTCTGCTTAGAACACACATACACTTTGCTGATTAGGATGAGGTTGAAAGGAGACATTCTCTTCAAGAAAACGGATCTTCCCGAAACATTCCTAAATTAGTTCTATAGGAATTTCTAAGCAACAAGTGTCAACAATTTGTACCATAGCCTGACACAACTTCCCTCTCAGCTCCCTAGGAGGTGCAAGACAGTACCCCGAAGCCAGGCATCTCTTCCAAATGCAAGAACAACTGGATATTTCTTAGCACAGTACCATTCGGACAATGATACCACATGCAATGAAACAACTAATAATAATACTAAAAATGTCAAGTGCAATACTGAAACATGTCAGTATTTTTTCATTCAACCATGTCAGCAGCAAATCCAATCTGAAATATGCTGACAATAGTGGAGCTATGAAAACCAATATACTTGATGAGCCAGCCAGCCAATAAATTATATATGTGGACATATACATTTGTATGTCTCCCCTAGAAGTAGGAGACATGGGTGATGGGACTTCTGGATGGCAGGGCCCATTACAGAATCAGTTAGTTTATCCAAGACATTCTGTCCTCCTCAAATGAGGATTAAGCTTAATTGGTAGTGACGGGACAGGCGCCCCAGAGTGATCAAGGCACCCCCAAGAGATCATGGTAACTTCCATCAGGGCCTGAAATGCCACCATGAGCGGAAATCAGGACTAACATTATCCATGGCTACCTCCCACTGTATGGAGAGGAGGGAAGCTCTGGTCTACCATCGAAGGTATATTATTTTGTAAGTCAAAAATATTTACCACAATATATATTTCTGCAGTTTTAACGACATCTACAATCATTCTTAATGTTTCCTCTAATTGCTCATTAGAGAAAAATTTTAAAAATCTGAATGATCAAAAGGGAGATGGATAATTGCCTATTATCCAACAACTGGAGAGAATCACTAAGATTCTAATATATTTGAGTGTGTGTGTGTGTGCCTTTAATGTGTAACTCAGCTAAGTAGCAGAAACAAGCTCACAAGTCACCTCTTACTCTCACCCTAAAATCCCTCAATTAGCTCTAAGATGAGGCAGAACGGAACACACAAGCACCTTCTCCTCCTGTCTCTTCCAGTCAAGAGAATTTACACATCTCTCTGGGCATCTTTGGGAAGAACAAGCACAAGTGAATTCTCCTGTCACTCCCTATTACTGACAGAAGACTGCTTTGCTAACGACAGAAACCACTTTGCCCTCAGAGGCCCTGGAGTGAGTTTCTTTATTTTCATGAGGGAGCATGTTTTTATTTGTTTTCGATTATTTATCGACATAAGAAAACATCTTCAACTTAGAATGGTGTGAAAAACAAGCTTACAAAATAAATACCAATTTGATTTCACTGCATTAACCAAAACACCAATCATAACCGACTCAAGGAGGTAGAGAAGGTCAACTTTTGCTCTTTGTGCATTTCTGTATTTTCCAAAACTCCCACAAGAAGCATGAACTGCCTTACTAATAAAAATACTATTAATATAAGATGATAGGCACACTTATGTTCTTAGTTAATTGTTATTTTGCTATTTTTAGTGTCTCGTTTGAAAATATCATGAGGAAAAATGTGTGACCCTTCACATTAACTAAAGGCCAAAGGGGAGACTTGAGCTCTTTCCCTACTCAGATGTGGTCTCGGGTTAGTCACTGAGAAATGTTTCTGCCCTGGATCTCACTGTGTGTCTGGAGATTTTGTGGAGTTGATAAACAAACCGCAGGGAAATGCAGGGAAAGCTCTATCCTTCTATTTTAAAAAACCTGAACATATCTTTCTGTTCTTCTCCCTTTTCCAACTCTACAGAGAAGAAAGTGAGCTGTGTCCATTTAAACCAGCCTTATTTATTCCATTACTTTTTCTTTTTTAAAAAAAAGATTTATTTATTTTTATACAAGAGCTGGGGTACAGGCCAGAGGCGTGGGAGGGTAAGAGGATTCACCAGAGACAGAGCGGAGAGCAGAACAGGCAGACAGACCAAAACACATCGCTGAGGGGAACAGTGGGCAAGACAGAGAGGTCTGCTGCATCATGTGGGCATCTCCCTGGCTGGCCAGGAATCAAACCCGCGTTGCAGAGGCTATGGACAGCTTTTCAGAGGCTGTGGACAGCTTCACAGCGCTGTGCTCAATCCGGTGTGCCACCTCAGAGGCCCAATTCCTTTACTTTTTCTAGCATTAGACATTAAGCTTTAGATATTAAGCTTAGAAAGATCATCCACCAAGACTTAAAATATCTTGTGTTTTTTTCCCCTCTAAAACTGTTTTGGAAAAATTGACAAAAAATGGATAGCCAACTGTCCTAATGCTATGTATTAAATAACCTGTCTTTTCTCTCCTAATTTGAAATGCTACTTCCAATGTATCAAACTCTTGTATATAATTTGTCCAATGCAGAACTCTACTCAGTTTAATTACTGTATTTGTCCATTTCTGCAACATTATCATATTTTAACGAATATATGTCTAGATCCAACAGAGTAGGAGAGTAAACCTTTCCTTTTTCCCTGTCAATTAGTTTTAAAAAAATCTATTGGCCCTTCTACTACTTCTTCCATATGATCTTTGAATTCAATTTTTCATTAAAAAAAGTCATTTAGGATCTTAATTGAAAGTCCCCTCATTGTACAGTATAATGTGGGGGTAATGCTGACGTCTTTTGAATCTCTTCTTTGCAATATTTTTAACGAATTTAAAATTGCAATACATTTTTTTCTATATGTCTTGTTAACTTTATTCCAAGGTATTTCAAATCTTTCATTTTTATTGTGAAGGTACCTCCCCACCCATAGTTCCTGTTTCTTTTTTGCTGACACATAGAAGATTTAAAAAAGATTTAAAAAATATATAAAAACACTGTCCCATAGCCTTTTTCTTCCTCTTCAGCTCTCCAAATTTGCTGCAGTCTGAGTCTCCCCAGACTCTTACTACTTAACACACTTAGAGGCAGATAGTGGAATGTGTGTGGAATTTGAGCCAAAAACATTGGCTCCAACATCTATTTGTGAACTTTAGAACCTCTGGTACTTTGTCTACAAAGCAGTCATAATACTAAAAATGTTAGTCGCCCTTAAGAGAATTAGAGCTCATGTATGTCATGTTTATGTTGGAAATGTCACTCATCCATCTCAGAAGGTGGATGGCTATAGAATATACATGACAGAGTGCTCAGATGATACTTTTGTATCCTTGGCGTATTTAATCAGGAGGTATTAGTTGCTGTAACAAATATCCTTCCCGAGCTGCTAGCGAGTATCTTATCACAAGTATCTATCACAAGTATGACATATTTCTTTTTTGCTCACTTGACAATCTAATGTGGGCTTTCTGATCATCTGTGTCCCTTGGGTACCTTTCCTCTAAGAATAGGTTGGGAGGCCAGTGTTTATTCATCCTGAGGGTCCATACTCTTCCAGACCCTTAGAGTCATCTCGTTTCAGTCGGCAGGTGGGACAGAGAGGTCATAGGGGAGGTTACATAGGAGGTTTTCAGGTGCCTAAATGTGGCCATTTGGCATATCCAACTGCAAAGGGTGCTGGGAAATGCAGCCTACTCTGTACCCAGAGTGAAGAAGTGTACAATTTGTTGAGCATCTAGCTGCTTCTGCCATAGGTACTATTTGGGGAAAGAGGAGAGGTCACTTATGTCCACGTGGTTACTATTTGGGGAAAGGAGAGAGAACACTTGTGTCCATGTGGTTAGTCTGAAAATAGTCCAGGAAAATGGAGAGGATCCCTAAGTAATCAAGTCCCTTCTTTCTTTGTCTTGCCTTCTTTCTTGTGTCCCATGAACTGGGTAACCTGTGATGTATTTTTAATGAAACCAGCCCTTATATTGTTTTTTCCTAGAACTGAAAGACCAGAGTTCAACTTGTTACTCTCATTTAGGAGAAGGTCCCTGTCAGTCTTTATTTGGGATCTCAGGCCTCCTTGAAATGCACCTGAAATAGAGGATCTACCTTCTGGACAGCCAGAGAGCACCTGATTCTCTTCACTTACCCATTCTCTTCTCTGCCAATTCAGGTTTATCAGCATCTCCTCCCTTTGCAAATTCTATGGCTCATTCAATTTTGGAAAAAGATGACAAAAATTTCACAACAGTTAACATGGATCAATCCTTCTCTGAGGCACTGTGCAAAATTAATCCACCCATATTTCATTTTCTGCCTAATAATTTCATGAGGGAGGCAATTTGATTATTCCTATTTTCAGTGAAAGAAAGTGAGTTCCAGCCTAACAGAGTCAGTAACTCAGTTAAAGTCATGAAGTGGTAGAAAAGAGGTGAAAACCAGCAGCATTCGGATCACAGAGCCCTCAATACAAACAACTATACTGTGCATTTAGAAATCCACCCCCTTGCTCTGAGTTTAAAGTCTAAACTTCTTAACCCAGCTAACAATTCCCCTCTGGGCTGGCCTCTGATTTTCTCTCCAGGATCACCTCTTGTCAAGAGTGTGTGCACATGCATTTACAGTTGACTGATCTTTGACAACAGCACCAAAAACAAGAGCACACAACAGGGAAGGGCAGTCTCTTCAATAAATGGTGCTAAGAAAACTGCATCTCCACATGCAGAGGGATGAAATTGGACTCTTATTTTACACCATCCACAAAAATCAACTCAAAATGGATTAAAGACTTGAACAAAGGACCAAAACTGTAAAACTCCTAGAAGAAAACATAAGCCCAGGCAATGATTTAATGGATAGGACATCAAAAGCACAGGCAACAAAAACAAAAATAGACAAGTGACACTACATCAAACTAACAAACTCCTGTACAAGAGAGAAAATGATCAACTGAGTGAAAGGACAAGCTACAGAGAGATAGGAAATATTCCAAATCATGTATCTCGTGAGCAGTTAATATCCAATAAATAAGGAACTCAACCAACTCAACAGTAGAAATAAAAATCAGAACCCAATCAAACAAAAAAGTCAAATAATCCAATTTAAAATGGGGTAAGGGCCTAAATAAGCATTTCTGAAAATGTGATGAACATCACTAATCATCAGGGAGGGCAAATCAAACCCATAATCAGGTATCACCACACATGTGATAGAATGGATGTTATAAAAAAGATGAAAGACAGCAAGGATGTAGAGAAAAGGGAAGCTTTGTACACTGTTGGTGGGGATGTAAATTATAAGCCATTAAGGAAACGGTATATATATATTCCTCAAAAAATTAAAAATACACTACTACATGCTCCAGCAATCCACTTCTGGGTATACATTGAGGAAATGATACATTATATTAAAGAGATATCTGCACTCCCATATTCATTGTAGTATTATTTGTAATAGCCAAGATATTGAAATAACCTCAATGTCTGTCAGGCGATGAAAGGATAAAGAAAGTGTGAGATCTATCTGTGTATCTATCTATCTTACATTATATATATATATATTTATATATGCATGGGGTATTATTTGATTAAAAAAATAAAGAAATCCTGCCATTTGTAACAACATGGGTGAACTTGGAGAACAGTACACTAAGTGAAATAAGCCAGATACACAAAGACAAATACTGCCTGATCTTTGTTACATGTGGAATCTAAAATAATAGAACTCATAGATATAGAGGGTAGAATAATGGTTGTCAGGAGTTAAGACTTGGAAGTAGGTAATGGCCAGATGTTGATTAAAGGATATAAAGTTTCAGTTAATTAAGATGATTACTTTCTGGAGTACAGCATGGTGACTATAGTTGACAACGTCTATTGCAGACTCAGTACCAAGAGGATAAACTTTACATAACACACATACAAGATCACTGTGTGAGGTGGTAGTCATGTTAACCAGGTTAGTTGCGATGATTATTTCACAACATACTCATATATATGTCACATCACATCATCCCATATATTTGGCAAAACATCAAGCTGCACACTTGAAATATGTGTGATTTATATTTGTCAATGATACCCCCGATAAAGCCAAAAGGACAACCTAATGCAAATGCACATGCATGCACAAAATCACATACACATGACCACAGATGCACACAAACATGTGCACACACATGCATGTACACACAGCAGTACTAAGCATGTTTGTCTGCTCTGGTCATTCTAACACTTCCTTCTGATGATTCAAACTTACTTTCCTTTGAACTTGTAAGAAATGCTTCTTGGACACCTATTAAATTCCAGGCACTGTTCTAGGTGCTGGGGATATAGGAGTGATAAATACAGACCAATCACTTGTCTCTACTTAGTGTCTTTTGTTATGGGGGACAAAGGTACTAAGTAAATTAAATAGAAGCATGTGTTTTGAGGTAGGTTTGTGTTACGAAGGGATTCATGAGTGACAGTGGATATGAGCTGTTTTAATTGGATCATCAGAGATGGCCCACCCTAGGAAAAGCATATTTTAGTCCATGGGAGTTTTCTTTAGTCCAAAGCAGCCACATAACTCTGGGAAAGAAAATCATCCCACCAGAAGGAAGAATGCAAAGATCAAAGGCAAGAACAGCTTGGTTTGTTTAAGAAACAGAGACAGGTCCCTGGTGGTTGGAAAGACAGAAATGGCCAGAGATGGGTTCTGAGAAGCAGACAGGAGCGACTCACATAGGGCCATGGGCCACGGTGAGGGACTGGACTTTTTGATGTACAGGAAGTAGATGGTTTGAAGGAAGACAATGAATGATATCATCTGATTTACATTTTTAATGAGATCACTCTAGCTGCTCTTGTTAAATGCCAACTTACCTTAACACCCTGAAAGGCTTTCTCCCAGTCCTGTTTTAAGACAGCAGGGACAGATATCACTAACATCCAATGACAATTTGAAAACTCCACAACTTACATGAATTATGGCAAACTTGCACTGTAGATTAACATCAATATTATCCCACAGCCACATCAAATATAGCCCCTGAGACTTATGCATTATGGAAACTAGAGCTGGGCATGTTGTGAGGTTCTGATGAGGACAAAGTTAGGCTTGGATTTCTTTGTCAAGCCAGACTCCTCCTGGGCCTTGTCTAATTCGTCAGAGGGTGGTACTAGATATGGAAATATATGAATTTCTCAAAATCATTAGGTCTTGATTTTCATAATTTCTTAACATATATTCATTAATTTATTTTTTTTAAATTGCACTAACTTTTTTTTTGACGTGGTATATCCACTGTTGACTTGGAAACATGGCTATATGTCCAATTTGGCCATTTTCGCAGGTGCGTTTTTCTAATATTACGCACCTACCCTAAAACAAATCAAACTGGCATTGCTTCTGCACTGAGAGGAGACAAAACCCTAGAAAGAGCTGAGGCTTGCAAAAAACTGCCAAGGACGATAAAAAGGGCTTTTTGAGCTATGTTTGGAGCAAGAAGGAAAAGGAAGGGATTGGGAGTAGATGATGCAATTCGAACAGATGACAGCGTGAAAGCAGAAGTTCTCCACTCTTATTTTGCTTCCACCTTCCCCTCCAAGGAACAAAATCTAAAACTGGAAAGGTTCAAGCACGCATTGTTAGAAATGAAATAAGCATTAATTTTGGAATAGGAGGGGAGTGCAGGGGAGTGCACACAACAGGGGGGATGACTCTGCTGGCTACTAAGACAGCGGAGGGGGGCGGTTATTAGAGGCATGTGTGTGCATTACAACCCCATGGAGCTACATAAGACAACCTGGGGAGCACTGAGCTTGGGACTAACTGCTGATGCAGATCAGGCTTTCCAGTCTTAAAAATTTTCAAGATAAGCTAGACTCTGTAATTTCATAATTGGATTAAGCAGATTTATAAGTGGCGGTGAGGAATCCAGAATTTTTACAAAATGCCATGTAAACCCAAAGAATACTTATCTGCAGAGTAGGTTCAGTTCAAGGCAGACATTTTAGGAATTTTGCCCCAGAGAAATTCTGCACTGCTGGGTAACTGGCAAATGGGGCCAATGAATCCTGCAACAACTGACAATCAGAAGCAAGTTACCCAGTGGGTCGGACAAGGTGTTGTCAAGTCTCTGAAAGGGTGAAGGTGGAATCCCAAGAGCAGGCCAGTGGCTGATCTTGGTTTCCAGCAAATTCAAGAACAGGTTCCTGGAGAGAGTAAAAACTATGTGAAATGCACATGTCCAGGTTTCAAGCTACACCTCCAAAAGTGCATACATTTATAAACAAATGATTAATTGATAAATTTGATTAAGAAAAAACTACATGAATGAAGGGTATGGGATCTAGTTGCCAGGATGGCTTGAGTAATATCAAGCACTTTTCAAAAGGGCTATTAGACCTGGAATTCAAGGAAATTGTATCCAAATGGCTGCCCTAAAAGGTAGAGGGGAAAATTGCAGCAAGGAGAAATGCTGCCTAACCTGCAGTAATTGTTGGTGAATCTGTAATTTCAAATTCCAAAGAAAAGATGCTAATTAATGAATCAATAGCCAGTAGAGAGAGGTATTCCTTAGCAATCATTCCATAGGGCATTAATATTTCAAGTATTTTCATCAACTCTCTAGATAAAGAACTGATGGCTGAATTGGCTTAAATGCATACTTGAAAACATGAATTAATATTATCATTAATCATTTGAAACTTGAAAACATGAATTAATATTATTATTAATCATCATATTGATCTGTGCTTTTGTTTCAGTTCCACTATCACTAGCTGTGTGACCTTGGACACGTTACTTAATCTCTCTGATTTTCCAATTTCTTGTCTAGCAAAGTGCAAAGTTAAAATAGGTTCTACCCACTTTAGGAATACATGGAGTGAGACAGGCAATGGGTTTGATATGGCACCCTCCATGGGGAAAATATCCAATATGTGTTCACAGCCCTAATTAATATTCTGGCTGATAAACTTGCATAAATTAGTCTTTTTGCAGATCTCCAGGGCTCGGCAAAGTTGTGTCCCTCTGTAATTCCTTTACTGTTGAATAAAGGAATGAATAAATGAGTCATTTACCAAAATGGGATAAAGTCTGTTACCAAAATGTTACCAAAATGGGAGCTATACTAAAAGGGAGAAAGGTTTTTCTTGCTCTTAGGACCCTCCAGGGGAATTCAGCCCTCGTACTTCAAGCTCTTTGATGAAATATACAGGATCCCTTGAAGCAATGAGGTTTAGGGTTCCTCTAGACTTCACTCCCTTTGGATTTAATCTTCAGATAGACAACTTCAACCTTCTGATGTGGTCCACACAGCTGAATGTCAGCAAAGATTTTCTTAAATGCATGTACTTATTGCATGATGCATTTGTTCTGTAGGCTGAAGGTCTGAGCTGGTGGTTGTCAGAGTGGGGTCCCTGGAACAGCAGCAGCAGCACTGCCTGGAATGATGCGTGTGATGTTACAGAAAACTGTATTGTACATCTTGGGAAGCTCAGGTGAACTTAACACACCACCTTTCATCCATAGAGACTAATGATATCATTAGATGGGAACAGAGTATTTCAAATCCACCAACATGGGAAAGGAAATCACTGGAGAGTGAGATTTCCAGAGGGGAACAGAATCTCAGAGCTCCAGGCCTGGCTAGTTCCATTCCTGTTATTGATATAGCCACCCTCATTGGCCTGTAAACCATCCCCCTATATTGAAGCTGAAAAGATCTTTTCAACATTCATATACGGTCTTGTTGCCTCCATTTAAAATACTCCATTGTCTTCCCATTGGGCATAATTGATCAAGCCCACTACATGTTTTTACAGAATCCCAGTCTTCAGACTCTGTTCACTTGTTATCTCCTTTCCCCACCTACAAATTTCAGCTCCATTTCATCAGAAACACTCTTTGACCTCCCGATTAGATTAAATACCCTACCATAGCCTCTAACTGCCTTGCTCATAATACCCTTACATTTGTACACTCCTCTGGTTGGGAAGCTGCAGTTGGCAGAATGCAGCTGCTTGCTGTCCATCACAAAGAGCAGTGACAGTGCATCCTGGGCACTGTGCAGGGTGGCATATAGGCATTGGGGAATCACACTCATTGCCTGCAGCAAGCCTATGAATTAGACTCCATTATTAACCCCATTCTATGGGTAAGAAAAATGAGGCTTAGAGAAATCCAGTAAGTTGGTGAATCCACATAGCTTCTAAGTGGAGGATCTGAATTCAGGTAACTGGAGAGTTCCAGCCCTGAAGGTCTGAGCTGAAGGTGGTTGTCAGAGTGGGGTCCCTGGACCAGCAGCAGCAGCACTGCCTGGACTTTCTTAGAAATGCAGATTCTTGGGCTGTACCCCAGGCCTAGCAAGTCAGAAGCTCTAGAGGTGGGGCCCGGGAAACTAACAAGCCCTCCGATGCACACTCAGGTTTGCAGACCATTGCTCTAAGCCTTATTTTCCTCCTGTTAAGTCTCCATATCCTAAATGTTTGAATATGGAAGAGAGGAACAGAGAGAGGGGAGAACAGGAAGCAGGCAGACAAAGCTCCTCCAAAATTATATTCTAAAGTAAGTGGATGATGCTGGGGGTTGCCATGGCTTGGCCATACTTTAATCTCCAAATTGCAAAAACATTAACATTATTGATTGATCAGACATCAATCCAACAGAAATTTAATTAAATTAGAATGTGTCACCAAGCAGACCTGGCTGCGTCACGCATAAATCTCAGGTAATAAGTTGACAAAGAGACAGCCGCCATGGTTGCCCAGCCCGAGCTGAATTTATCTGCCACCATTTTCTCTACTCAGGCTGTGATGGCTCCTGCCTTCACATGGAAGGCACAGGTAAAATGGGGTGAGCTCCTGATTTATAATACCGACGGAGTCCCCAGCAGCTGTGGCATCCAAGGAGTCCCTTCTCCTGTCTGATTTACTGCTGCCCTGGGCTGGCCAGAGTGCTCTGGGGGGGATGCCCCTGCCGGAGTCCAGCCCTGGGCTAAAACGCTGACCCAGGCTGAGATCTCCTGGGTGAGAGGATTAACACTCGGGGTGTCCTCACGGTGAATGTGTCCTCTGGAGGAAGCTGAGGATGGGGAGGGCGGGAGACCTGCTCTTGGTTGGCCTGTCTTCCCTGCCTCGAGAAAGTATTTTGGTGTCAGTGATCAGCTGCACCTGCTGTCCCAGAAACAGGTCTGGAGCAGCCCCAGCGTGCCCCGGCCTCCAGGCAAATGACTCTGTCATCTGCACAGCCCCAGCTCACCCGGGGCAGGCCGGGGCGTTGGCACCGAGGGCAGGCCACGCTAGGCCAGGAGGCACGCAGACAGGGTAACGTAGGCCCCATGCCTGGAGAGGTCTGAATTCTTTGTGGTGGGGAAGGGGGTGACTGAGGACAGGATAGCTCAGGGGGGCAGAAAGGAAACTAGAGAAGTAAGTGCTCTGGGAGCATTATAAATCACCGGGGCTATTCTCGTCCTGGGTCAGGAAGACTACACAGGAGACCCTTCTAATGGAGAGCTCTTGTTATTAATCCCCTGCTTTCTCTGACTGCCTGCCTTCAATCAGTTGCAGGCTCACACTTCCTTTAGAATGGGCATCTTCCACATGGAGTGTGTCGGAGGGACAAGCAGATGTCCTGGAGGCTATAGGCTGCCCTCGTGCCAGCAGATGTGTATTCCTTAACCCCCTTTCATGGTGTACCCCAGGTGCCCGGTTTTGCTCTAAAGCAAAGGTTGGCAAACTACATCTCTGCTGGTCTATCACTGCTTTTATAAATAAAGTTTTTTTTGGAATGCAGTCATGTCTGTAGAGATGGTGACATCCATGCTTCGGTGGCAGAGTTTAGTGGGTGCAATGAGTAGATCTGGACCACAAAGCTGAAAGTATTATCTGTCCCTTTACAGAAAAAGTTTGCTGACTCGAATGTTAAAGACATGGTGACTGGTTAAGAATAGAGCACAAAGAACATGGAAGAACGCTCAGGATTCAGACAGACCTGGGCTCACAAATGGGGTTTCCCACCTGTTAGCTGTGTGGACTTTTGAGTGTAAAGTCACCTCTCTGAAGTTTAATTTCCTCTCCAGTAAATGGGAATAATAACATGGTCAACTTTACCAAACTATAAGGTGATGAAATAAGTTATAGCATGAAAAAACAGTCCTTGCACAGCTAAGTGCTTTTATGTACAGCATTTCACTGAAACCCACAAGGCCCCTTGTGATGTTCCTAAACCCTGTTACACAGGCACAACTTAAGAGTTCACAATGATTCGATGAATAGACCTTCTCTATCCTGCTCAGAAACATGGTATTTGCTCCTTCCTTCCCCATCCTGCACCTCTCAATTTTTAAAGAAAGGCATTTTATCACATGACCGACCCACACTGGCATTTTTCCGGGACGTGCTTACATTTGGAACGTGAAGGATGTCCCAATAGATCATATGAGCAAGGAGATAGGAACACTGGTTCTGAGGAAGTAAGAACTTCCTTGAAATGTCCCTTTCCTTTGTCCTCTGAACCCCAACTCTTGGCCTGGTTGGATCTGTGCCAGGAGGGACGCCCATCCGCCCTTTCCTGGCAGAGCTGGCGGGTGGCTACAGCGCAAGCCCTGGCTCTGAGGCCCTCAATGCTCAGAAGAACAGGGGGCCCTGGCTGCAGCTGGGGACTTAGCAACAAGGGCATCCCACTCCACTGTTAGGGAAGCAAAAGACTGTAGGGGTGACATCAGCTCCCACTCTGAGTTCTGGAGGGCAGGGTCCATATCTTTCAACACAAACACAAAACTATGACTGGTGCCAACAACAGACAACATGTATTGCTTCTACTGTTGCCACATACTGTGTTATAAATATTTTATTTAACTCACAACCACCTAATGGTATTATTATTCTCCCCATTTTCAACTGAGGGAACTGAGGTTTTGAGAATTATCAAACTACTGTAGGAAGGAGAGCCAGTCACCACTCCACAGGGCTGGTGCCAGGCACTCAACATGCAATTCTTGAATAAATGGATGACACTGAATTATGGGTGGTACTGTTTTGTCCAACTCGAGAACTTGTGCTCTGTCTATGATATACCAATGTCTCTTATTCATCTTGAGAACCCAACACAGCCAGAGGCACTCAAATTGCTGCGTCTACTGGGAAAGGATGAGAGATCAGAATCACAAAGACCAGGGTTTCCCCCAAAGTCTGCCACCAAGTGGGTAAAATACATCGTCTGTAATACAAAGATTATATCTACCTTATGGGGATGTCATGATTAAAAGGGATAGCTAGAGAGATAGGTTGGTAGCTAGTTGGGTAGGTCAAAAGGGAGGAAGAGGCAAACAGGGTGGATGACTGAAAGGATGCATGGAAGGAAGAAAGGATTAACAGATGGATGGGTTGATGGATGGATGGGTTGGTAGATGGATGGACTGATGGATGGATGGATGAAAAGGGCTACTGAATGCTTGGAAGATAGTAAATAGTCAATAAGTTTAAGCTACTATCAATCACTGTGCTCATTAACACCACACCACCTTCACTCAGTCACCATTATTCCGGCAGTATTTGGTGCATGAATTACCAGGCAAGAGCCATTTTACAGGTCCATATGTGTTGGGCCTTCCTGCTTGGCTACCTTCCTGCTGGCCATTCTCAGGCCTGCAGAGGGAGGAGGAGGTGACAATCATATCCACACTTTGGTGCTTTTGCAGTGGTGCAAGTGGCCAGTGGATGTTTCCCTTTTGCTGTCTTGGGGAAACCGCAAAAGGAACTGGTAGTCTTTGCCGAACAATATGAGACAAAACAAGGAGACAGAATGTATCCATAGGCCCTGAACACCCTGTACAATTCAAGGTGTACAGACCTCAGTCACTCCACTGAGCTGGGATCGGGGAAAGGGCACAGGGTGAGTGTGTCTTTATGACATTATTGATTAATTCTCCACCTGCAGTTAAAATCCATGCCCAGACAGACAATAAAAATAAGTACTTAACCGTATTGCAAGCTCTGTCGACTAAAATGGATTTTACACTTAAAGATACAGCTGATCCGGGGGAGGGTTTTAATGGCATTTTTGAATTTTAAATTTAAAAAAATCAAATCTTTGAAACAATTAAATGAGAAAATCACCATTGTTGCTCTTTGTGGGAGTCTTCTCATAATGTCTACAACCCTGGGGAGTACAGGTTTCTAAAGCATCGGGCAGAGATGGGTTGAGCTGGTAGTGCATATATTAGGGACGAACATTCCCATGTGTTGAAGGACAAGAAGCAAGAAGTCAGAAATAAGAGAGAGGAAGATGGATAGAGTATCTCAGAGGACAGAGGAGGAGGGAAGAATTAAGGAAGAAATAGGAGAAGGAGGTATGGAAGAGGAGTAGGATAGAACTATTTGTAATCTTAGGCTAGAGGTCAGTACCTATACCTCATCCAGATCTTTCCAAATGGTTGCAGAAGAAAATAACCTCACCAGAACTTCAATGTTATGTTATTTACTTCTTTGGGGGAAATAACTCTTGTCCTGGTATAGATTTTATTGGTATTTATAAAAATATTGATCATGCCTTCTAATGGCACAAATGATGTCCAAGTAATCCTGATGTTTCTATCTCTCATATTTGTAGGTGATGAGAGGTGGTGAAGAGAGTGACTGGACAGACAGACAAGTGAAGTACTAAACACACATGCAGGGGAAGAGGCTTCTCAGGTGCTTTCTGCCAAGTGTCTGTGTCTGCATTTGATCCCCACAAAAGCCCAAAAAAGAGGTTGATCTGGGATGTGTGGAGAGAGAAGTTTCAGTGTTAAAATGAATTGTTCTAACACATCACCCAAAGCAGTGATAGTGAAGGCAAATATAAACAGCTGGGACTACATCAAATTAAAGAGCTTCTGCACAGCAAAAGAGACAATAACTAAAACAAAGAGAACCCCACCGACTGGGAGAACATTTTTGCACACAACACTAATGATAAAGGACTGATCACAAAAATCTACAAAGAGCTGATGAGACTCAACAAAGAATATAATCCAGTCAAAAAATGGGCAGAAGAGCTAAAAAGAAACTTCTCTGAAGAGGAAATGCAAATGGCCAACAGGCATATGAAAAAATGTTCAACATCACTTGTAATCAGGGAAATGCAAATCAAAACTACCATGAGATACCATCTTACACCAGTGAGAATGGCACATATTAAAAAAACTAGCAACAACAAATGTTGGCGAGGTTGTGGAGAAAAAGGAACTCTCCTGCACTGCTGGTGGGAGTGCAAACAGGTCCAACCACTATGGAGAGCTGTGTGGAGATTCTGGACCACTAAACATAGTTTCCATATGATCCAGCAATTCTACTCTTAGGTATTTACCCAAAGGAGACAGAAACATCAATTCCAAAGAGCACCTGCACCCCTATGTTTATAGCAGCACTATTTACAATAGCTAAGCTTTGGAAACAACCCAAATGCCCAAAAATAGATGACTGGATCAAGAAGACGTGGTACATATACACCACGGAATATTACTCAGCATTCAAAAAAGATAAACACATGCAATCTGCAGCAACATGGATGGCGCTGGAAGGGATCATGCTCAGCGAAATAAGCCAGAAAGAAAAAGAAAAATACCAGATGGTCTCACTCATAGCAGGAATCTAGAAAACTTAAACAAGGGACCAGGAAAAAGAATAACTATAAGAAAGAAAATATCAAACTCAACAATTATGAACCAGAGACACTCTATGGGGGGGTGGGGGTCAGGGAAAGGAGGGCTTGGGGTCAAAATAAGGGGGTTGTAATTGTAAGGGGAATATAAAAATAAAATTTAAATTAAAAAAAATGAATTGGTCTAAATCACAAAGGTGCAGTCTGTCTATATGATCCTTGCCTTTTTCCAGAAGGCTGTATAAGGAGAAAAAAAAAATCCATGACAATGAACTAGGGGTGGGGAAGAAGCAAGAGTGGCAAATGTCAATCATTATTAAAGCTGCATGTTGAGCACATGTGGGTTGGATTGGTATAGATAGAATTGTGATGACCTCCAATCACCCACATCTTTGTATAATGTCCTTTCCTTGAGTTGGGGTGGGACCTGTGAATGTGATGGAATAGCATTCTTGTGATGATGTTACACTAGATGCCAGGTAGTTAATTAAGGCCTCTAATCAGTTTGACTTTGAGTGAATTAAGAGGAAGATCATCGTAGGTGGGTCAGACCTAATCAGGTGAGCCATTACAGGTGGATTTAGACCCTCCCTGAACTCAGAGTCTCAAGGCTGTGAGACTCTTACTGAACTTGAAGAAACAACCCTCCATGAATTCTTCAGCTGGAAGGAAATGAATTCTGCCAACAACCATGTGGGCTTGGATAAAGGACCTCCAACTTCCATTGAACCCCTCTTGACTATAGCCAGGTAAGCCATGGCCAGAATCCTGACTCAGAGAAATTGTGTGATAATTAATGGGAGGTTGTTGTTGGCTGCTGAGTTTGCAGTGACTTGTTACACAGCAACGGACATCTGAGACAATTAAGAATGATGTTTAAGAGTGTGGATGTGGTCTTGGCAAATTCACTTCTCCTCTCTGACCCTCAGTTTCTTCCTCTTCAAAATGAAGACAAAAAGAAACTCTCCTAGGATAATTGTGAAGGCAAGACAGGAAATACTCAAAGAGCATGACAGTGCTAGGTGAGATGACTGATATACCAGTCTCGTGAGGAAGATGACAAGATGACAGTGACTGAGTGGATGTGGAGTCACGTGGCAAAGGGCTCCTGTCAATGGCTTCCTATCTAACCTTAGGCAACGAAGCCTGTCATCTTAGTGCCTGGTGTCTCCATCATTGAAATTTATACAAAATATGACTCCCTGTAAGTTCTCATGTGCACAGGCCAGGAGAGAGCTGCCATCGGGATGACATTAGTCTGTGGCCATCTTGAAGGTCTTTTCTGGGCTTCTTGCTCCAAAAGGTCAAGGACAGCCCACACCTATCACAGGTGATGATCCCCACTTCCAGGACATCAAGCATGTCTGACAAGGCCAACAGAAGTCCCCAGAGCACTGCAGGGCTAGAAGGGTACAAGGAAACTAGTAATGGTTGAAAGGAACCCAGGGATGGCGCTGCCGTAATTACTTTAATTTGAACTTGGCAATGGCCAGAGCTGTCAATAACACTTTTCTTTTTGGGAAGAAGGTGCCATGGGATCATTTTAATGACCACGAGGACCTCCGTTGTGCTTTGCAGTTGAAAGATGTCTCTTCAAAAGCCACAGGGCCTGAGGTGCAGCACGGGAAGGGACACAGATGAGAGATCGCTTTCCTCCACTTTGGACAAGACTTGCTGGGCACTGAGCTGGATCCAAGTGGTAGTTCTGTCACCGAGCAGGCCAGGGCCAGCCTGCTCAGGTCTACACAGCATGAGTGAGCCCCACTTGCCTAGGCCTGGTTCATTTGGTAGAAAATGTCATTTGCCTGCTATTCTCTACTTCATAAGAAAACTACCTTGTGTTCATACAAACAGGAGAACTGAACACCTGCTGAGCTCCTACCACACGCCAAGCATTGGCCGGTTGCTCTGTATGCTCTTGGCCCCTTGATATTCCTATAAGTGAACTCATATTCTTATTCCACTTTGGTTTTCCCCTCACCTTGAACTCTCTATGTATTTGCATCTCATTTGCTGTGTGAGTCTTTACAACCCGCCTGCAATTCATTGTGGAATAAAGTCACTTGTAAAAAAAATAAATACTCAGAGTTGGGTATGATCTCATCAATTGTAAGACCTGCCTCAACTTCTTCCCTGTGGCTCCATACTTGAGTGGAGTTTTCCAGGGAAAAGGCATCATTGCAGGCTTCAGGAGCTGCACTTGCACGGGATCAACTTGCCCGAATCCCAGGGGGAAGCCCCCCATTTGGCAGGCCACTGAGCATTTGAAACCTCATCCTACCTTGAGCCGTAGGTGGCACCTGCCACAGGAAAGAATGGAAGGAAAGAGACTATGACTTGCTACTGTCTGCCTGGTACTTGATACCCGTGCTTGTATTCTCTTGTCCGTTGGCTTTGTTGCCTCCATTTTATTTTTTATTTTTTTTTAAGATTTTATTTTATTTTTACATACAAGAACTGAGGTACAGGCCAGAGGTGTTGGGGGTGGGTGAGAGGATTCACAAGAGACGGAGTAGGGAGCAGAACAGACAGATCTACTGAAATATACTGCTGAGGGGAGCAGTGGGTGAGACAGGAGAGGTCTGCTGCACCATGTGGGTAGCTCCCTGGCTGGGGATGGAACTCGTGCTGCAGAGGCTGCTGATACTTCACAGTGATGAGACTTAACCACTTGCACCACCAGGGAGGCCCCAGTTGCCTCCATTTTAAAGCTGAGAAAAAGGCTGCTCAGAGATTGTCACTTGGCTCAAAACATGGGGTAATGCGTGTGGAAGCTGAGACCGGAGGTTGGTCTTTATGGCTCACATGCACACCCTACACTGCTCTGGTAGGTTTTCAGAGGCAAAGTGATTAGGAGGCTGATGCTGGTAAGGAGGGACACTGACATCCCTGCAATTGGAGGACACCACGGAGGGCCATGCTGACTCTCTCCCGGGGGTCAGGCTCCAGGTATAAGTATAGAATGCTTGAGCTATCCCCCAATACGCTTTCGCTGCATTGTTCGGTCTGTCTGAGGCACCCCCTCTCAGCACCTCTATTTCTAGTAGGGTATGGAGGGAGCATGTTGAAAACCCATGCTGCAGAGAAAGGACTGCTCAAATCCCCAATTAGTAACATGGTGTCGGCTTCAATTCTTTTCCAAGTGAAATTGGGCAGGCGGAATTCTCAGCATAGGTGGAAGACATTTTTTTTTTTTAATTTTACTTTTACAAAATTCATTTTTTAATTGGTTTGGATCTTTAAAAAAATTTGCTAACTCCAAGCACAACCAGGCATGACCCAGATTGGGACAAGCAGGGGAGGAAGGAGAAAAGGAGAGAAAGTTCTTCCTCTGGGCCATTGGTCAAGAGTGTGGATATTATTAAACAGGAGCAAAAGTATCCAAAGCGGCCCTCCCTGGTGACACAAGGGGTTAAGACACAACCTATGAAGCTATCCGCAGCCACTGCAGCACGAGTTCGATCCCCGGCCAAGGAGCTGACACACATGGCCCAGCAGACCTCTCCTGCCTTGCCTGCTGCTCCCCTCAGCAGTGTATTTCGATAGATCTGCCTGTTCTGCTCCTCATTCTGTCTCTGGTGAATCCTCTCACACTCTGCACCTCTGGCTTACACCCTACTTCTTGTATGCATAAATAAATAAATCTTTTTTTTTTTTAAAAAAGTATCCAAAGCTAGAGTATAGGCTGAATTTTGTACCTGGCAGCCAGAGTCTCTGTTGGATTTCACTGTGGGGAGTAAACAGGAGGACTGAGGGAACTGGGGGCAGTAGCTGTACATGTGAAGGGATCTCAGGGGCCAGAGCCACAACTAGAATGGACAGGGCAGGCTTGGAGGTGTGAGGTCAGTGTGCCATGAACCCAAGGCAGTCCCAGTCAAGAGTGGACATGTAAGGTGGGCTCAGCAGAGGTGGGCTCAGCAGATGTCACTAACTGTTCAGCAGACCCACTTCCCTTCCATTCTGGGAAAACAGCTAGACTGCATTTCCCAGCATCCCTTGCAGTTAAGATAGGGCTATGTGACTTGCTTCTGGTCACTAGAATGTGAGCAAAGTAAATGATTCTGTTTCTAGCCTAGTCCATTAACATTTTCCACTTGATCTTTTTCCTTGTCTTTCTTCATCTTCTAGTGAAACAGGGAGGAAGATGGGATCTAGAGGCTTTCTCTACAGTCACAATCTTGAGACCCTGAAGCAGCACTTAAGAGAGTTCCACCCAACCAGCCACACCCTCATCAAACATTATGTGCATAATAATAGGTATTTTTTTTTACCAGCTATTAATACACCCTGACCAATAAACAAGATGTGTGGTGCCAAACCCAAGGCACTATCCTGGGAACAAGACTAACCTGGAAATGTTTATTAGGGTCTTCAGTAAGATAGGGCCACACGAAGGGGTAGGTTGGTGGGGACCAGCCAAATGAGAGCCCTGAAGGTGAGTAGAGAGCAAAGAGAGCATTTTCAGCCTAGCTGCAGAGGCAGGGGGTATCCAACAGAGCCCCCATCCCCACCCCATCAACATGCTCTTTACCATGACTACTCTCCCTCGTCCTATTCTTCCTCCCCCTTCCTTCATCATCTTCATGAACATCACTCCTAGGTCCCCCAGAGTATTTCCTACATGCCAGGTCTGGTACCAAGCAGAGTGCATGGTTTGTCTCATGCATTCCTCACAGTCACACTCTGAGGAGGCTCTGCTACCAATCCTATTGGGAGACAAGGAAAGCTGACATTAGAGTGAGGAAATGATTCAAACAAGGTCATCAGGACATAAATCCTGCCAGTATGACTCTAGAGCCCGACTCCTGATCACTATGAACGCTGCTCGATCTCAGCACTCTCCCCAGGCTTCTCACCTCCTCCTGCCCCTACCAATCCCATCTACCCACCCATCCTTTCATTCACCCATTCACACATCCGTGCACCACATATGACCATCCATCTACCCACCTACCCATCCACCCATCCACCCACTTATCCACGACCATGCTCTGAGTTCCTACTGAATCTCACACGCAGTGCCAGCCCCGGCACTACAACACTGAATCCTAGAATGGAACCCCCTTTGAGAAGGCACCCATCTGGGCAGGAAGGACAGCCACAGGAAGGCACCACTACTGGAGCAGGGTGTGACCTACTCAGGCTTTGGGAAAATTACTCTGACATGAGACTGGAGGCCAGCCTGGAACTAGGAGGCACTGAAGACAAATGACTGGCACTAGAAGCAGAAAGTGCTTGGTCATGGATCGGGTCTGTGGAGCGCTATGAAAACGAGATGTGAAAAGTGTTTAAAACTGCAGAGGGCTAGACAAACGGACAGGATTCTTATTCAAGATGCCCGGCTGACTTCAGTTGTTTTTTTTTTTTTTTTTTTAAAGATTTATCGATTTATGCATAAAGAACTGGGGTACAGGCCAGAGGCGCAGGGGGTGAGAGGATTCACCAGAAACTGAGTGGGGAACAGAACAGGCAGATTGACCATAGTACACTGCTGAGGGGAGCAGCGGGTGAGACAGGAGAGGTCTGCTGCGCCATGTGGGTCAGCTCCCTGGCCGGCCGGGATTCGAACTCGTGCTTCAGTGGCTGTGGATAGCTTCATGGTTGCCTTAACCCCTGTGCCACCAGGGAGGCCCCTGACTTCAGTTTTGAGCAGGACCCATCCTGGTAGCTGACAGCCTCTCCTCCCAATTAGGGGAGACCACAGTCATATGATGGTTTCATTTCCCTCAGAATTTTCTTGGCACTTTCCATCTTCTTGTTTTCCCCCTATATCTGGGGGTTCATTTCCTCCTGTAGGGGAAGTGCACCATGCAAAGCGCTGGCGCCTCTCCAAGGTTCCAGGAGGAGCCCTGCAGCCGCCTTCTGCTCCCAGCCTGAAACCTCTGCTGGGCTGGAGAGATTGGAAAATCAGCGACCTGGTCTTTTACAAAACTTGCGCTGGCTGCTGGGTGCCAAGCGATGCTATCAGTTGATTAAAACATAGCCCGCCAGCTTTCTGCTCGATATGAGGGAGCACAATCTGACAGGGAAGTCTCCGCGCATCACCTAGATCACCACCTGCTCCTTCTCACGCAGGATCAGACGTTCCCTGCTCGTTTTCACTCGTGGTAAAGCCCCAGCCAGCTCACATGCCCTTCCCCAGGACCCAGGATGGTGAGGGTAGGAGGGAACCACCAGGCTGCAGTGCCCCTCCAGGCAAAGCCGCCTCTCACCATGGACCCAGTGAGGGGTGCCAGGATGGGCTGTGGACTTGTGACAGTGCTCGCTAGGCCCATGGGGGTACACTTCGCTCATCACTCCTTCTTCCTGCCTTCTGCCAATAACCCCAATCAGAGCCCCTGTGAAGGCGAGGGAAACAGTCCTGTGCAAGGGGAAGGGGAGGGGGGGAGGGCAGAAGAGAGGAAGAGTACGAAGGGGAGAGGAAGGGATAGCAGAAAGGGAAGTGAGGGGAAGAGACTCCTGGATCCTCCAGCTCTGCTGGATATCTACACTGGTGCGGAGCAACATGAAATCCGTGTGAAGTGCCGAGAGGAAGAGGGGCACAGAGTCAAGACAGCCTCTGAGAGACAGGGCTGACCAGGTCATGAGGCCTTTCTGAGGAAGTGACATGGGACAAAAAGCATCAGTGTTTTCTCTGCTCTAGCAGAGGTAACACAGATGCAAAGATCTTGCCAGAAGAGGAAGGTGATGGGTTCACTTAATTCAAAGAAGGTCAGTGAAAGGGGGTAGAGAGTGGAGTAAAGCCTGGCATGACTTGAAGCCAGAAGGGTCTTGGGGACCCCCGAGGAAAGACAGGGTCTCCGTTCCAGCAGTGTTACACTGTTAGACAAGCAGACAGACTTGATCGTCTCCCAGCTTCTCTGCCCTCTCTTGACCAGCTCCCAGCGGTGAGGCAGGAATGGCAGCTACCCTACCTCCCCTGTGTGACAGTGGCCATTTGATAGATATCATTAGCTCTAAGGGTTGGGGGGTGACAAAAAGGCTCCGAAAAGAAACAGCAGCCTGTCGGCTCCAAGCACACTCCCTGGCAGCTTCCACTGGTGGACTCAAGCATCTTTTATGGAGTCTGGTATTGACACCCCATTATCCCACCAGGGGACAAGGAGGCTATGCCAGGGCTAAGGGACCTGCCCCTCTCACTAACAGGCCAGCCAGGAATCCCTCCTCATTAGCAGGTGATGATGGGGCTGGGGGCTGTGTCTGTAATCCCTCTGAATGTGTGACCCCATTAACCACATTCTCTCCCTGAGAGGAGTCCCGCTCTCCCTAGGTTGGACCAGAGCTCGAGAGACCCAAGTCCACGGTGAGCGAGAAAGGAACCGACCAGGATAGCTGCAGATGACCTCAGAGGTGACTCAGCTTTTCTGGCCGCAAACACGTCCTCTGGGCGTTCCTGGCCAAGTCCTCCTCAAGGGTCAGGCAGGTTCACTTTCTCTAGCACTTGGTCCCAGCTCCGGTGGGCAGGGAATGGGCCAGCTCTGATCTCCATTAAGCAGCTCTAGAGACCGCTTCCCTTGGAAAATTCCCTGGTTCTAGGTGCAAACCAGGGACACCCTGGAATCTGATAGACTTAGGCTCTGTGTGTGTGCGTGTGGGGGGCAGGCACAAGGGGGGTGTATTCTTTTTTTTTTTTGAATTCTTTTTTTTTTAGATTTATTTATTTATTTATTTGTTTGTTTGTTTATACATGCACTGGGTACAGTCAGAAGCGCGGGAGGGTGAGAGAATTCACCAGAGCCAGAGCGGGGAGCAGAGCAGGCAGAAGGACCGAAGTACACTGCTGAGGGGAGCAGCGGGCGGCAGGAGAGGTCTGCGCGCCATGTGGGACCCTCCTCTGGTGGCCGGGGAGCAGCCGGGGATCGAACCGGCACTGCAGAGGCTGCGGGCAGCCCCACAACCCAGCGCTCAACCGCTGTGCCACCAGGGAGGCCAAGGGGGGTGTATTCTTATTAAAAACTACCTAGCTTAACAAAGACTGTATGCCTGGTTTAGTTGAACAGAGCTTAGAATTAAGTAAACCTAAATTTGAACCTTGGATCTGCCACTCCGGAGCTCCATGATTCCAGGCCAGCTACCCAACATTCCTGAGCTTCACTTTATTATCTATAAAAATGGATATATTACTCCTTTACCATAAAAGCTTTTATGAAAATTACACCAAATAGCATGTGGAAGAAGTCAACATGAGGTCTGGTGTACCGTAGAAGACTCCAGGAAAGTCCGTTTCCTCCAAGAACGGCAATTTCTTCTTTATGCTTTATAAATCCCACCTCTGCCACTGATAAGCTGTGTGGCCTCAGGCAAGTGTCTTAACCTCTCTGTGCCTCCGTGTTCTCACAATTAAAGAGAAGTAATAATAAAATCTACTTCACAGGGTTGAGGAGTAATAAAAGTCAACAAATATATAGTGCTCAGGGCTGTGACTGACATATGGTTAGCACCACCCCTTCCATCAGCGCCACTCACTGTTATGATGTTAATGACTTTTTAATTTAATTTAATTTTATTTATAAATAATTTCTAAAATTTTTTTACATCATAGTTCATTTTTAAACAATATTTGCTTCCCCCACCCCCTCAGGTATAGTCCCCACAGAGCTTCCTTCACCAAGGCACCAGTGCACCATCACCTCAGTCCCCTGTGCTCCGCCCTCCCTCCCTCTGATCCCTCTCCCGCCTCCTCCCCTGCAGGATGTCTCTGATTTATAATTGTCCATTTTTGCTTTGTTGTGTTTTGTACTGTTATTTTTTTTTACACTGATGTCTTATTGGGTTCCCTTACATTCCTGCTATAAGTGAAACCAGCCCCAAAATGATGACTGGATCAAGAAGATGTGGCACATATACACAATGGAATATTATTCAGCAATCAAAAAAGAAATGCATGCCATTTGCAGCAACATGGATGGAACTAGAAGGAATTATGCTCAGTGAAATAAGCCAGAAGAATAATGACTTTTTTTTTTTTTTAAACGTAGGTGACCTGAATCTCCAAATAGACTGATGATTCTTGAGTAGCAGGACTGAGATTTAACTTCTCAGAAGCCCTTTTAAAATCTAGCATGTGATGAAAGTGCTATAAATGTGAGCTAATTCTATGTTGAATTTAGTTGACATTAGTGCTTTAAAAAAAAAAATCTCTTGAAAAGTTTTAGGTCGTGTGATACAAAAGCCCTGTTAGATGTGCAATGTGTCTTAAGGAAGTAAGATCGCCAGGTTCCTCCTTTTCTCCAAAGGGCTTAATACGACTAAAAGCAGCACACAGACTTTGTGTCTGGCCAAACAAAAGTAGCTGAAAATGGCCCGTGGATGCCCAGCGGCTGGCTGGCAGAGAGCATATGAATGAATTAGCAAATTAGCAGAAATGACTTCTGCTGAAAAACTAATAAAATGTCCATTCGATAATGGGATAGATTCTTAACTGATGAAACTGTCTGCGATTGCTGCAGACTGGAAATCTGGACCGCTGTGGAGATCGGGGAGGAATTTTGGAAGCATTTATTGATTGCTCCAACACATATCGCCGAGAAAAGGTCAAAGGAGATAATAAACCTTGATTATAGTGTCTCAGGTGGCTCCCTGATAACCATCGCTTCCCTGCTCTCCTAGGTCCTTCCCTTGCCACCTCAGGGTCCTCGGTTTCATTTGGGGCTCATCCCTCTTGATTCCTACAGGCAAGAGTGTAGTTATGGGTGCCTCTGTGATTCAAAACAAGCAGCTACAGAAGAAGAATAATGAAGTTTACATGAAGCAAATAAACTTTTCCTAAATGGGTGTTTCCACATATGTTTTGAAAAAGTGTTTGGAAGGTTATATTGTATTCATTTTAGTAATTTAAATATCACTTTTTTTCAATTCTCAGGGCAATCGGAAAAAAAAGAAAAGACAACAGCCATGTGTTTATCAGAATTGAAACATAAACATCAAAATCTTTCACCCCCAAACTGGTTGCTTCCTACTCACTTTCACATGTGTTCTGTGTGTTCTGTGTTTCACATGTGTGTTCTGTGATGCAGAAAAAAGATTCTCCACTATAAGAGGGGTCTGTGGACAAAGATCTTTAACTAATGCAACCAAATTAATAGCTATTCCTTATGGTAGAACTTCTCAGTGCCTTTAAAATGCTAACTGCTCATGAACACGATACATCTTCAAGATGGGAATGGAGTATGAAATGCTTCTCAAATTTATCTGACCACCAGCTATGCTCTACAACAACATTTACTTCTGCCCCCTGCCACTCCCCAAAAAGTCCTTATTGCTACTCACCCTGGGTGAGCTCAGTTTCCTGTGTAAGAAATAAGCTGCATGAAAAATTAATACTGCTCCCAGGCCATCTGACTAAGTCTTCGAGGGGCCCTCCACCTCTGCTGAGTGGAGGTTGAGTCGATCATTTAGAATCCTTTAAGCATGTATCCACTGTGCCTGTCAAGCCAGTGGTTTTCACTCGGTGGAGGGGGAATAAAAAGGCTTAACATTCTCCTCCATTTTGCACAGAATAGCTATCAAGGTCTCCCCTGAAACACTGCTCCATACAATGTCGTTAAGACCTGGAATCAGGGCCTCCCCAGTGGCGCAGCGGGTTGAGTACAGCACTGGGAAGCTGTCCTGTCTGCAGCCTCTGCAGTGCGGGTTTGATTCCCAGCCGGCAAGGGAGATTCCCACATGGTGTGGCAGATCTCTCCTGTCTCACCCGCTGCTCCCCTCAGTAGTGTATTTCAGTCATTTGTCTGTTCTGCTCCCCACTCTGTCTTTGGTGAATCCTCTCAGCCTCCCGCGCCTGTGACTGTACCCCAGTTCTTGTATAAAATGAAATAAATCTTAAAAAAAGATACAGTAAAAGTATGGTGCTAGCAGAAGGATAGACATTCAAGGGACCATTTGGTCATAGAACACCCAGTTTTCAAAGCCACCAACTTGTCCCTAGTGATAAGCCAGCACAGAGACACATCCTGCATGAGTCCACTTTCATGAAGTTCAAGTCAGACAAATTGAACGACAATGACAAGTTTCGGAAGAGTGGTTATTTGAAAGTGGTTTTGGCTGGAAGGTATGAGTGACTCCTCATGAGTGCTGGGGATAGTCTTTATTCTAATCTGGGTGGTGGCCAAATAAGTGTACGTGCGAGTAAACATTCAGCAAGCTGTTATGCACTAGGGATGACACACTCTCCTGCATTGTACACCGCAAGAAAAAAAGCAATTAAAAAATAGGAATGACTGAAACATTTTTCCTGTTTGAGGCAATTCTGAAATTATGTTTTAAATGAAAAAAAAAAAGAACAAGAAGAAGCCCTTTATCTATCTGAATCTACACCAAAAATGTGAATCATTCTTAATGCACCCTTTGAGGAAAAATCTTATGTTTTCCAAGATGCAAAAGGTGAAGGAAGGTCAGGGGAAAAGGATGCTGCACTGCTGTCAAGTTACTTAGTTTCAGGAGATTTAATCACTGAAGAGAATCTGGGGGGTGGGGCGGGGGGCTTCACACCCCCAGGTCACTGGGAATCTCTCTTGACTCCAAGAACCCCTCTCCATTGTCCCTGGTGGTAAATGGCTCTGCTTTTGTCTTTGCATATGGATGAGCCTCTCCAGTCTGTGTTTTAAAAGAGAATCTTTCCGTGCAGAGGATAAGTCCTGTTCTCGCATGTCTCCAATAGAGAAGATATGAGAAAATCAGACAGCCTGTCAATCCATTTATTTGAGAGGGATGTGGTTACAAATCAATGGGAGAAGCATTTGCATCAAGAATCGAAAAGTGAAAGTCTCAGGATTTAAAAGTCTGTCCCTGGAGAGCCAGAGTGGCAGTTGGTCCTCCTGGCACTGCCACCACCATCACTCATCCAGCCCATTTCCATTGGAAAGAGGAGGCAGAGAGGGAGCTGGGGTCTGACTTGACTCTGCCACTTCAGAGCCAATCAGGGGACCCCTGGTGAACTCACTTCTTCTCTGGTTAGTGGAGAAATTGAACACTGCAGTGGTGACCTTGGGACACTAGTTTAGAGGTGAATCTTGTTCTGGTGTCCAGAAATATTTGATCATTCTCCCTCAGTCCATTCTCACTTGAGTGCAGCTAGAAGGGCACTCTCGAGTCAAACTGCTCAGGACTACGGCTTAGTTCTGCCACTTAGTACCTGGGTGACCCTGGAGAAGTTCTGAAGCTCTTCAGTGGGAGGTTGTATGTTACATTGTACCAACTCTTAGGGTTACCCATAGGATGACACCCATGAAGCTGGGAACCGGTTGATCATGGAGCCTGCAACAGAGAGTGGGCTCCTTACATTGTCAACTATTCTCACTTTATTGTTAATATCACCGTTATTAGCTACAGAAATAGAAAAAAACATATTTCAAGGAAAAGTCCATCTTTCTCTTTTGTCAGTTAACTTGGACTTTGTTCTGGACCAGGTGCCTTTGAAGTGCACTCCTACCAGCAGCTACCACCTTTCATTCATCATCCTTCCTATAGCATATTGAAAGGACCAATCTTCCTTTAAATATAGCAAGAGAGGCTCCTGATATGGTGCCCTAAGCAAGGTGAAGACAGAGTCACTTTTCTTTCTAAACTTTACTCATGCACTCTAACATAGAGGACATTCTGCTATGAACCAAAGGGAATGAACTACTTCAAATTTCCTAGCTTTGTTCCATTGATTTCCAAAACTAATGTAGCACTATTCAGACTCACCCATCATCTATCCAAGCTTCTATCTTTCTATCCATATGTCCGTCCATCCATCCATCCAGCCAGCCATCCAGCCAGCCAGCCAGCCAGCCATTCAGTGTACACTAGATCAATTCCTGTGAAAAGAAGTAGGTATATAAAGCTGAATAAGGTAGGGTCATCCACTTGGAGAATTCACAGAGTATATATGGAGGATTTTATACTGCATGAAGTGAAGTCAATAGCAGAGGGAGCAACTTTCTTATTGGAGAATAGAACAAAAGTCCCTAATCTAGTCTAGGTTACCAAGAGAGGCTCTGTAGAGGAGGAAATATATTTTAAGACTTATAGAAAGATAAAGAGGAAGAGCCATTGGACTCAAAGGGATGGCAGTGGGAAGTCAAGTGTTAAAAACCATCTCTGGGCAGAAAATGAGAGTAGGAGAGCCAGGAAGAACATGACTATATGGGATGGGGTCAGGTGAATATTTTTTGACAGTGAGTCTGGGTGATTTGGAGAGAGACAAGATTGGGCGAGGCCCTATAAGGCTGGAATAAGAGCTGTGATGAGAGTCTGGAGAAGAGGTTAGGCATTCTAGAAATGTTTGGGAGGTGGGGCAGGAGGTGGAGGGAGAAAGTCAATATTTAATAAGAGTCTGATTAGGAGGAAGGAGCTCAGAGGAAAGATGAGTCCATTTTGACTTGGAGTCCAAGTTCTTATACTTGTGTGTGGCAAGTAGAGATGCTCAGGAAGCACATTTCAAAACCAAAGTGATATGAAAGTCAAGGTTGTGAATGACCTTATGTAGAGTAAAAAAATGAAAGGGCCAAGGACAGACCACTGGTCAACCCTAACGTCTACTTGGATTGATTCTGCAGGTCATCTGCCCGCGCTGCTGCATATCTTTAAAATACTTTAGATACAAGCACAGCTGGAAATGTGCAGCCCTTCAAACAAGGCAGAAATTAAGATACCACCCAAGAGACTAGGAACCATCAAAACTTTCTGTACCCGAGGAAACCCAAGACCTATGTGGGTTGGGCTAGCATCCCCCAGAGATGCTGTGGGGAGAATTCCTTTGCCCAAAAGCACTCACTGTGTTGTCAGATTCTCCAGTTTTAATTGGATAAATAAATTATGGTAGATTTCATACAATGAAACTCACTGAAGTCATTTAAGAGAATGAGACGGAGCTCTGTGTGCTGAGATGGAACAAATGTTGTAGATATGTGGTTAAGTGACCATGGAAATATATGCGTATCAATACACACACACACACACACACACACAAGAATTAAAATAATTGTGTCAAACTGTAGGGAAGATTGGGAAGGGTTAGTGGGGCATTTTCAATTCTAAGTTATAGGCAGTTGTATCAATATATACATACAGAAGTCTATGAAGCTCACATGCATATATATATATATATATATATATATGTGATATGCTGACGTGTGTGTTTCATCATGAGAACAAAATGGTGACTGTCACACAGATGTGAAGGTGGCATGGCTCCTCTATTTCTAACTGCCCAGGGGCTACCCTGAGCTACCATGTAATGGCTCAGGCTCTGTGCAGAGAGGAAGCAGGCACCGGGTTTACTGAGGGTGTCAGAGCATCACTGGTTGACAACAATCCAAACTGTGATGCAGTGATGTGCAGATGCAAATTGGGGAAAGCATGGTAAGAGTCAATGAGAATCTTTAAATGGGAACTGGTCGCAGCAAATCCAAGTTCAGAGGGGGCAGGAATGGAAAGTATATGTGAGATGGGACAGGGTTATTGGGCATCCACCAGCTTGATGTTATGTGGAGCTGACTACGTACTGTGGGGGCAGGTGTCACAGCTTAAGAGGACCTCAAGGACCAGGCATAGCCGGTAGCACCTATGGAGCAAACACCAAAATGAACAGGGGTCTGAGGGAGCCAGGTGGCTGGGAAGTAGTATCTTGCCTTGGGAAATGAATCAGAACATAGGTCTGCAGACAGAAGGCCTGGTTAGCCCAACAAGAAGGGAGCCACAAACTGTCCTCATGGAGCATTTGAATCTTTCTGCCGCTTGTGGGGGCATAAAGCAGGCTGAGATCTAGCTTTACAAACCCAGGACCCCATCAATCCTGAAGTCAGCCATCCACTTCTCCATTCCCACCCCTTCCTGCAGTGAAATCAGCTACCACCATCCCACTTAGAACCGCAGATTCCAGTACCAGTTCTCCCTGGCTGCTGGCTGCTAGCGAGTCTGGTTGTGCATGCGTGGCTGCTGTGTCCAGAATACCTGACAACTTAAAAAAATGCTCTGCTCCAGACGAGTGAATTAGGCCAGTTGATGAACAATCTTTCTTAAGAGGATTTGCTTACCTAAACCCAGTAAACCAAGCCCTGGAAAGTCTCATCCTATCTGGCTGATACCTGCTCTTGTAAGCCTTGGGAGAGAGCTGGCTAACAAGATAGGAAATGGGTGATTGAGAGTCTCTCCATGTTAAAAAAAAAAAAAAAAACGGAGGAAAGAGGAATTTTAGTGAGGCACATTTGGACCTAATCTGCCTGTGATGCAGCCCCACTGCCAAGTCAGACCTTTAAAAATAGCAGGCCTCTTCCTCTACCTCTATTTTTTTTTTTTTAACCTCTGGAATGGATAATGGAGGCACCAACCAAATTAATCAATCAATTAAAAGTCAAACTTGAAATACAGTCATGTGTTTGGTCGCTAAATGGTATTTCTGTCAACGGTGGAGCTCACAGGTGACAGTCCCAACAGACTGTAGGTGAGTAGTGGGCTGTACCACATAGGTTTGTGTAATTACACTTTATGACGTCCATACAACAATGAAATCACTTAACAATGCATTTCACAGAATATATCCCTGAGGTTAAGCAACATGTGATTGTATTGCCAACAAATCACATTGTAAAGTTCTTTTTTTGTTTGTTTAAAGATTTATTTTATTTATTTATGCATACAAAAACTGGGGTGGAGGCCAGAGGTGCGGGGGATGAGAGGATTCATCTGCAGAAAAGCAGATGTGCTGAGATACACTGTGGGGGGGAGCAGTGGGAGAGACAGGAGAGGTCTGCTGCACCATGTGGGTCAGCAACCTGGCCGGGGATCGAACTCATGCTGCAGTAGCTATAGATAGCTTCATAGTGCTGAGATCTAACCCCTTGTGCCACCAGGGAAGCCCTCGGCATCGCAAAGTTCTTTATGAATAAAATGAGCCTATTTCAAAAAAAACCAAATGTCCCCATGAGATAGAGTGGGGATGAGCTTTGAGTAGTAGGCATTTAAGGGGCTGTTTAAATCAGTACAGCCTGGGCAGACCTTCGGGACCAGTCAGGAGGGATGTAGACAGGAGGTACTTATTTCATTTCTCAGACTTGCATGGGGCAAGAAGTGAGGCAAGTGAAGCATTCACCCTGAGTACACAATTTAAGGGGACACCCAAAATCAAAATTACAATCAACACAAAAATAAAAACTAATGCAAAAACCATCCTTGATAAACAACATGCCAGAGTTTGAAATAATGGAATCTGACACTGTACTTGCACAACTCACTTCTCTCCTCTCAGCTAGTCCTAGAACTTCACCAGCTGTGTCTACTAGAAGAGAAAAAGGTGCTGTTAATCCAGGAATACCCTTCCAGGTTTATCTATCCAGCAGAAGAACTTTCATCCTAACACATGTACCAGAACTTTATAGCAGATTCATTCACAACAGCCCCACAGCAAAAACAGCCCCACTGCAATGCTCATCAAACTTATAAAAGTTAAGTAAATTGTGGTCTAGCTATTGTGGTCAATTGCCATTTAAACCAAGAACTGCTTCTTGAAACATGCAATTGATCTCATTCACATGGGCGTTTCCACTTTGTGGAATCACTTTGTGATTCACATTCTTTCATGTGTAAGTTACACTTCAATAACAAGGTAACTTAAAGAAATTTTTCAAAGGATGACACTAATGATGGCCAACTCCTCTTGCATTAACCCGTATTTCTCATGGCAATGTTCTCTTTATATTGACCTAGAAGGAGGTCCACTAAAAAACTTATTCCTCCCCCAAATCTTATCAGGCATAAAGATCTGATCCTGAAGGCCTCTAATCCTTTGTGAATGGCTGTTAATAAAGTAGAAAGGTTTTTGCTGAAGTCTGCAATCCTTGGTTATATCAGAATTTCCCTGACAGGCAGACTCTATCAAAAGGCCTACAATTAATGGTCCTTGGGTCATGTCAGTGGTGATGGCAAATGCTGGATCTCTCCACTGCTGTTTCCCAAGCCTTCTGTCATGTTAGCCAAGCCAGACATCCCGAGGGACTGAAAACAGTTATATTTCTCTTCTATTGCTGCCATAACAAATGAGCACAAACTCAGTAGATGAAAACAACACAAATTTATTAAAGTTCTAGAGGCTGGAAGTCCAGTATAAGTGTCACCAAACTAAACTTGTGATGTGAAAAAGCTGCACTCCTTCCTTTAGGTTCTTGGAGAAGACTCAGTTGTGCTTGCTCAGGCCATGAGTGGCAGGATTAAGTCCCATGTGATTGAAGGACCGAACTTCCTGTTTCCTTGCAGGCTGCTCTCAGTTCCTAGAAGGTTCTCCCTGATTCTTGCACCTACCTCCCTATAACTCAGAATGAGCCAACAGGGTATCAAATCCTTCTCATTTCTTTCTCTGGGAACTTCTGCCATCAGACCTCGTCCAGAGCCCACTCAGGAAAGGTTCTCCATTCTTAAGAACTCACATGATCAGAATGGACATGTCCTGATGATTCAAAATAATCTCATGTCTAGGTCTAACTTCAATCACATTTGCAGTGTCCTTCTACCCTGTGAGCTAATGTGTCCACAATTCTAGGGATTAGATCATGGACATTGGTAGAGAGACACAATGCTAAAATGAACCTTTTCTCTCAAATAATTTTTTTAAGATTTATTTATTTATTTATACAAGCACTGGGTACAGTCAGAAGTGCAGGAGGGTGACAGAATTCACCAGAGCCAGAAGGAGGAACAGAACAGGCAGACTGACAAAACACACTGCTGAGGGGAGCAGCGGGTGCAGCAGGAGAGGTCTGTGCGCCATGTGGGACCCTCGCCAGTGGCCAGGGATTGAATTGGTGCTGCAGAGGCTGTGGGCAGCTTCACAGCCCAGCGCTCAACCGCTGCACCACCAAGGGAGGCCCCTCTCTCAAATAATTTTTAATACTATCTCAAACATTTGACACTCAAAGCTTCTAAAATTCATTTACCCTGAAGAAAAAAAAATAGGACACTCATATGACTTCTCTAAGGAGCAAAAAGAATCTCTATGTTGGTTCATGCATTCAACAACTATTAGTGCCAACCAGTGTTATGGTGCTGTGGACAAAGGAAGAATCAAAGCAGACATAACTTTGCCCTTCCTGAGTTTCTGTTGTAGTAGAAGAGAGATAATATATAAGTCAATATGAAAATACAAGGTTTGATATGCAGCTTCTGACATGGCTCCTGATCATTCTTGCTGGATCCTCCCCTAGCTGAGCCTTGAGATGACCACAGTGCCAGCCAACATCTTGACCACAGCCTTGTAAGATGCCATTTAATTCTGAGATCTAAGCCATACCCAGGTTTCTGCTACATAAAAATTAAGTGATAAATGCTGTTTTAAAAATCCCTAGGTGCTGGGGGAATTGTTACCCAGCATCAGCTAACTAATACATGTATCATGGCTGATGGTTATGAGTCTTAGTAGAAAAAAATAGAAATGGAGGAGAAGAAGGAATTCCAGAGAAGAGTTGGCCTACATTTAGGTAAGGAGCCATCTGGGCATATTCCTTGTGATAACAACAAATATGAGGCATCAGAAAGGTTTCTAGGCAGCCATAACTTTGGATTAGGGTGAGGTGCTTTTACACTGACTAGTGCAATCAGCAGACTTAGAAATCTCAGGCAGAGTAAGTTTCAAAGACAGAACCTCTTTAACCACTTTATTACTCTCCCTCCATGATACTCTCTGGGTTCTGTAATCACAGCTGCTACTAGAAATTTCCCTGAGTTTCCTGAACAGAGCAGGTTTTTTTTCTCTCTTATATAATGCCCCTTGTATATCTGCCTTCCTCTGTATAGACTGAGAATTCATATTGATTCAAGTTAGATCCACATAGATTTAATTTTTGAAGGAAGAGCTTTGTACAAGGAGGGTCTTCTCTTCAAAATGTAGATAACAGGGTGTGCAATGCCCTAAATGAAAGGAAGTTTAATAAATGATGTGACTGTGAGCACAAACACATGAGGGGGAAGAGAAGCAGATCTTGCCCATGACATCCAGGGCTGTTTTTATATGCAAGTCTGCCACACATGCAAATTCATCTCTCTAGCAAAGTGTGTGTTTGATTTTTGCAGAACCTGATTGTCCAATCATGATAAATCCCTCTGATTACTAGTTTTTTCTTGTAAGTTACAATTTAAGGTTCTATATGGTAGCACTGGGCCTGAGAATATTGGTAGATATAATTTTTGGTCTTAGTTGAGGCAGAAATTTAAGTGAGTGTAACAATTTATATGACCAAATAAAATCTTCTGAATAATGATAATAATAATAATAAAAACATCTTTTCTCCATCTCCCAACTCTCTTAAGTCATTTAGGGCCTCTGCCAAAATGCAATGCCAGTGCTTATACTGAATAAACTTAAATGGTGGTATATAAATTCTCTCTCTCTTTTACAAAGGAAGCTTCAGAAACAGCAAAAAGATTAATTGACCTCCCCATGCCTCAGAATCCCCATACATTTTTTAAAGATTTATTTATTTATGTATACAAGAACTGGGGTACAGGCCAGAGGTGTGGGGTGGTGGGAGGATTCACCAGACAGAGTGGGGAACAGAACAGGCAGATCAACTGAAATACACTGCTGAGGAGAGCAGCGGGCAAGACAGGAGCGGTCTGCTGCACCATGTGGGTAGCTGCCTGGTGGGGGATCAAACTCGTGCTGCAATGGCTGCAGATTGCTTCATAGGTTGCGTTTTAACCACCAGGGAGGCCTGGAATCCCCATATTTAAAAGAAACAACAACAACAACAACAAAAGTTTGATTGTATGGCTGCTTTTTCTATTGTAAGTCCTGGCCTCCTGTTTGAAGTCACCCCTTCTGAGATGCTACATTTGACTCAACCAGGAATGGATTATATGCTCCCTTGTGTGCCCTTCAATCTCCTCTCTGCATCCCTTAGGTCTCCTCTACCCTTCCCATTAGCTATTAGAAATTCCCCAGGAGACTCAGCATGTAGTTGTGTCAGTTGTGAACTGTACAACGTCAGTGGTCTAGGAAGTAGGCTGGGCTGATATCCAGTCCTTATAAGCTATGCACTCTGCGTAGCAGAATGGGGTGCCTTTATATAATCGATTCCTAAGGTCCTATGTGGGCCAGCTCTGGACCTGAGACAGGGGTTTGGGGAGGTCTAGATCCGTGAGTTTATTCTGCTCACTGATGCCCTGCACCTGGCACATAATAACCCTTGGCATATAATGAGTACTTAATAAATATGTGCACATGAATTGCTAAATTAATTCATTCATTGAAAGGGATAATGAGGCAGAAAAGAGGAAGCCTCTGGATTTTTCATAGTAAATCAGAGAAAACTCAGAATACAGTGAATTTGTAACCCCTGAATCCTAGTCTTTGCTTGTTTGTTTGTTTCCTATTTACTCATTTATTACCTAAAGGATAACATTCTGAGAGTAACGAGAATGCTGACAGATGACAAAGGCAAAAGGAGAAGAGATGACAAAAATGAATTTCCATTTGCTGCTGTTCCTGTTTCCAGATGAAATGGACAGAAATGCTAGTCTGGAGTGAATTTTGAAGATCATCAACATATTGGCCACTAAGGTGTGTCAGAGTGGCAGTCCCAGCTCTTAGCTCCAGCACGTGGGCACGTTTGCCGAGACTCAATTGTAATGGCTTAGATCAAGAATCAGAAAAGTTTATCTGTAAAGAACCAGAAATTAAATAATGTAGGTTTTGCAGATTATAGGTGATAACTCTTGTAGTCTACTCAATTCTGTCATTGTAGTATAAAAATAACCATATCTTAAAAAGTGGATGTGTCTATATTCTAATAAAGCTTTTATTTATGGATGCTAAAGTTTAAATTTCGTAGAGCTTGCATGTGTCATGCACTACTACCTTTTTAAGAAAATATTTTTTAACCATTTTAAAAAGAAAAACTTAATCATAGTTGGTAGATTGTACAACAGGTTGCTGGTCAGAAGGGATCACAGTTTTTTGATCCCTGGTTCAGGTAGAGGGTACCTGGTGTCAGTTATTGTTCAGATGCTTATTAATTTACACTCACAGCATCCTTATGAGCTGGTGCTATTACTGTTACAGTTTTACACATGGGGACAGAAACAGACATTAAGGAACTAGCTCAAGTTCATATGCTTTGTTAGTGGAAGAGCTAGATTAAAATCCAGACAGTCCAGTGATGTACCTTAGCCCACTGCAAAATTGTTTTTCATTCTCCGAAGTTGTGGATGCTCCAGTCACTCACTCATGTTTGTATGCCATCGTTCAGTAATACAGAGACAATTCAGTACTCTCTTAACTCTGAAGACAAATTAATGGGTAAGATAGATGCATGGAAGCCAAGTGTTGTGGGAACATATTTCCAAGAGCCTTCCTTCTTGATTTTTCAAACTTTTATAGAGGAAGAAGAGTAGGAGTCACTCTCCACATGGATGATGTATCACATACAATTCAGTGGGACCATGATGCTCAAAGTTCTAAAAGTATTACAGAGTCTTACTTGCAACCAACTTGCAATCTCCATTGTATTTGCAAGGTTCTGCTGCAGGAACAATTAGCCCCTTTCTCTGTACTGTATCACATTATTTATTACTAATGGCCTTGTTTGTGGCTTGGATTATCAGCTCTGCTCCAAGCTGTAGGTCAGGCTAGATATGTTCCTCCTGGATTTCATTTTGGTTCCAGAATAAAAGAGCAGCAACTATATAGGATATACCTCATTACTACTATATGGGACATATATCGGAGTTCAAGAGAGGGAGCAGACATGCATGAATTCTAACAGACAATTTCACCTACCATAAACTGATGATATTCCTCCAAAAGATATGTTTGTGTTACCATCACCAAACGCTGTAAATATTACTCTTTATAGTGAAAGGTATGATTAAGTTAAGAAGAGGAATTTATCCTGGATTATTCAGGTTGTCCCTAAATGCAACAGTGCTTATCCTTATTTTTCTTAAAGATTTATTTATTTATGCATACAAGAGTGGGGTGTAGGCCAGAGGTATGGGGGTGGAGTATGAGAGGATTTACTAGAGACAGAGTGGGGAGTAGAACAGGCAGATTGACTGAAATACACTGCTGAGGTGAGCAGCGGGCGAGAGAGGAGAGCTCTGCTGCGCCATGTGGGTAGCTCCTTGGCCTGGGATCGAACTCAAGCTGTAGTGGCTGTAGATAGCTTCATAGTGCTGAGACTTAACCCCTAAGCACCACGGGGAAGACCCCTGTGCTTATCCTTATAAGAGAGATTAAAGAGTGTTTAAAAACAGATGCAGACTAGAAGGCAACGTGAAAACAGAGCAGAGGAAGATGCAGCCACAAGCTGGGTAATGATAATAGCAGCCAAAAGTTGGAAAAGGCAAAGAACAGATTATCGTTTAGAGTCTCTGGAGAGAGAGTAGCCCAGTCAACACCTAATCTTTAGACTTCCAGCATCCAGAACTGCAAGAGAATAAATTCATGTTGTTTAAAGTCATCAAACTGTAGTGATTTGTTACAGTAGACACAGGAAACAAATACAGGGCTCAAGTCTATTAAAGAGGGAATAGAGTGGATGCAGAGCTGTGAACAATAATCCCACCAACCTCCACCAATGACACTCTTGATGACACAATGTTATATACCAGCGTCAGGTACCTTTTGAAATTAGACTAATCTCTGTCTGCAGAGTAGACTTCTGGGCTTTGGTAACCTATAGCTGAGCCTCAACTAAAATTCTCTCTGCAGAAGGGCAGACACCAAATGTATAAACCCATGGTTGCTTGTTACATAAACTCTCCCTGCCCCTAGGAGAGGCACTTCACTCTAAGGCACTGTCCCTTCCTACCAGGTTGAAGATTATGAACCTGGCTGGTTCCCTTGAGAGGCTGGATGGTTCCGGAGAGAAAAGAGATGCAAAGAGTCCTCACTTATCACTCCTATGCTCAGCTCATGCTCTCTGGAAGCCCTTTGGGGCTGGTCACATGGTGGATGTGCACAGTGTCAGTTCCACTACGGGTTTTTATTCTAGAAGTAGAACGAGCACCAGCAGGCATGCAGATTGGCTTCCTGGGGGAAGCTTCTGGGTTCACTGAGGCGTCTGCTCTTCATTCACTGGAGGGAGATCGAGCTAAGACTTCGCAAGAGGGGAACTGAAGACTGAAATGCTGACTCAAAATACTGCAAACCCAGTTTCTGTATTGGGAAAAGTCACCTCCTAGATTCTTTGGTATTTTCTGCATCCGGCTCAAGAACTGGTTCTGTTTCTCTAAGCAGAGGCATCTTTCACAGCACCAGGGTCTTGGTCTCCTAGTCTTCCATAAAGGATGCCTCTAATGGGGGTTTAAACCAACTGGACTGTGTTCCACTACAATCCTGGAGTCAGGAGTCCTACATCCACTTGTCAACAGGGCAGCTCCAGGGAAGGGGACCTCCTTGCCTCTTCCAGCTTCTGGTGGCTTCCCTGCCCCCCCCCCCCGCTGTCCCTTGCCTTATATGACCCGTCACTCCAATCTCTGCACCCATCATCACACCCCTCCCTTCTTTGTACTTCTCCACTGCTTGAAAGACCCTGTTCATCAGCTTGCGGACCTACCTTTACCCAGCATGACCTCAATTAATTACATCCACAAGGACCTATCTCCATGCGGTGTTACACGCTGCATTCCTAGTGGACATGGACTTCCCGGAGCGACTCTTGGCCAACCCACTAAATTGAAAACAGGTCTTTCCTTCTTTCCCATTGGCAGTGGATCTAGTACAAGACTTTGTATCACCCCCAAACACATAATGCCACGTTGAATTGAATGTCTAACTTAGATTTTCTGACAGGTCAATCCTCGTTTCAGTGTAAAACTCCGAGGAACACCCTAATCCCCTAACTTCAGTGTCAAGGCTGAAACTATGCTGAATGTCAAAATTACATCAAACAACTACACTTATTTCCACCAGAAAATTTTGATTTTTTTCGCTTTGATTTATATTGCAACCCCCTCTTCTCCTACGAATGCCGATTTTGAAATCCCCTTCAGCACTGGGCAATGAGAAACAGGCTGTGATTTCCATGGGAAAGAAAGCTTTCATTATATTTGATGATGTGTTTTTCTCTCCTTGATTTGACCATTATAATTGGATTGTTTGATATTTATTAGGAACTCTGTACCCCCTCCCCCCCTCCCCTCCACTGCTTGAAGGGTATCTCTTAATTTGCTTTTCTTTCTGGACTTCTGAGAAGTGGCTATGAGGTATCATTCCCCACAAAACTAATTTCTTTCAAGCATTTTCTTAAGGGTGTCACTTTCTTAATAATTTTGATGAATAATTTTCACCACCAATGCAATTTTTAACTTCAGTGAAATGGGTGTCATCTACTCTCTCTACCAGCTCAGTTGTAAGTGCTGGAATTGGGCCTCCCTGGTGGCACAAGGGGTTAAGGCCAGCACTGTGAAGCAATCCACAGACTCTGCAGCATGAGTTTGATCCCCATCCAGGGAGCTACCCACATGGCGCAGCAGATCTCTCCTGTCCTGCCCGCTGCTCCCCTCAGCAGTGTTTTTCAGTCAGTCTACCTGTTCTGCTCCCCACTCTGTCTCTGGTGAATCCTCTCACCCCCTGCATCTTGGGCCTATACCCCAGTTCTTGCATGCATAAATAAATAAATCTTAAAAAAAGAAAGTGCTGGAATTGTTCAGACTGGACACACAGTAGAAAGAGCACTAACCTGTGAGACCTGGGTGGTTAAGTCAGTTTGACTAGGCAGGACAAGCCTGCTGGTCTCAGTTTCCCCATCACTTAAAAAAGAGACCTACACTTCATGCATCTCCTCAAAACTTTTAAGCCTTCTACACATTCTAAATTGTAATTTTAAGAATATGAAAAATAGGATGAAAGACCCATCAGCACCATCACTGGTTGCCTGAGGAGAGGGGTGTGGCATTAGTTATAAAGTGACCCAACTGCACCCTAACACTCTCTAAGGGCAGGGGATTTCGAATGGTCCATGTCTTCTTTGAGGTGGTTATTACATGGGGTAATAAATACACATCAAAATTCATCAAGTAGTTCACATAAATTCTTCACATCTTATTACATACAATTATGCCTCAGTAATGTTGATAAAAAGACTCCTCATTCTTACAGCGAAGTGAGTCAAAATATGTGAAAGTCAATAAATTATCTAATATTGTCCATTGCAGGAAAATCAGCATTCAACTTCAAGGCATAAAGTAGCTGGGAAGCGTGGCTTGTGTAGGGATAGGACACTAGATCAGAAATCAATTATTCCTGAATTTGACTAAAGAATTTCCATTATTTTATTAAATTCATCCTGTTTCTTTTTGCTCAAAGGTCACCTTGATCATATTTTATTCATTCACTTCACTTTTTTTTTTTTAAATTGAGTGTCCACAATACACCAGAAACTATGCTAAGCAGTGAAAATTCTTCCTTAAATCTCCCTATACATCAGTACAACCACAAAGGGGCCAGAATTTAGATGAGTTACCAATTTCATAAAAAAGAGCCTATACTTTCCAAGAGCTTTTTTATATATAATAAAAAAAGTTTACTGCAAAATTGAAATAAATCATATTCTCCAAGACTGAAAACCTAAGCCTCTGTACTTCCTATTTAAACCCCGCTCTTACATAGGAGGGTCACATTTCCATGCCAGCTGGAATCAGTGGTATCATGGTGGCTGGATTCTCTGAATTTACCCACTGAAGTGCGGACTTCTCTTCATCTTTGCTCCTAGAAGAACTGCCTTGTTTTCTTGGAATGGACAATCACAGGACTGATTCTGTTTCCCTTTTCACTTTATTAACCAGGAAGCTCAGAGCAAAATTTGTGAGCCAGTCATACAACTATGTAGAACTGCTTGGTCTGCACTTCTGCCCTATGGTTAGTGCCTGGTCTTATTCCCTTGATGACCTTCTACAATATGCTATGCTGATCATTCTCCAGTTTTTATTTTTTTTTTTTTGCTCTCTCTTAAGAATCATGGTGTTTTGTTCATATAGCTATAAATTACAGAATTAAGCTGAGTGTTCATAAACAAATGAAATAATTAAATCTACAATGGCCATCTATAACACACGTACCATGTTAAAGACATCTGTCATGCATGTTACATACACACGTAGCATATAACAGGGTAAGTAGCAGGGGCTCTGTCAGTCTTCCAAAATTTACCTACTCCTCACAATTCCCATGAAGGGATAAGGTCTTCTACTTATGTTATTTTAAATACCACCTCTCGTAATGTTTTCTGGAATTATATATCCACCTTCTATTTGGCCCATTTTGACCCGGCCATCTTGTTGCAACCTGAATTTGAATATCCTTAAACCAAGACATTTGAAACCCTCTCCAAGAGGCAGGACTGAACTAATATGTCTATTAAAAGCCATCCCTGTCCCTTCCTCCTCAATCCTTGCAGCTGATGGCACCCACCTGACAACCCCTCTTTCTCCTCACCCCTCTGGGAAAGCATGATGGGTCAGGCTTTGGAGTCAGATAATGAGGAACTGAAGCCCAGTTCAGCCTCCCAGCTACATGACTTGGACAGGTTATTAACCTCCTTGAGCCTCTGCTTTCTTACCTAGGAGAAAAAATGGTAAATATCTTACCTTATGGGGTAAGATTAAATGAACATCCCATGCAATTCAGAAAGCATAACAATGACACAGAACAATTACACAATAAATACAATAAATTTAATCAATGGGTGGATGTATGGATAGATGGGTGGGTGGGTAGATGGATGATGGATGAATATAGTATAAACTGTTGTCCCTGGATAGGGAAATACTACGCATTATGTATTTTCTTTGCTAGATTTTGGAGGAAACAACACTCTGTCTGCTATACCTTCATTCCTCCTGGTTAAACTCTGTGATTACTTGTATACACACACACACACACACACACACACACACAAAGTGAAGTTACCATTCTGTTTCCCAGAGATGTCTAATTATGTTCTGTGGTTGCCATATTTGCCCTCCCAGGCTACGAACAATTGGAAGCATATACACAACTGTGTATACCTCAGAAAAACAAGCCAAAGTGAGGCTGAGAATGGCATTGTCTCCAACTACAATCTCAAACACACATCTTACCTAAAAGGTCAGTTACTTTATGAACCCATTTTTAAGTCAAAGATTCCAGATAGGGGGGCCTCCCTAGTGGTGCAAGGGGTTAAGCATCAGCACTATGAAGCTATCTGCAACTATTGCAGCACAAGTTCGATCCGGGCCAGGGAGGTGACCCACATGTGCAAGAGACATTCCTTTCTCACCCGCTGCTCCCATCAGCAGTGTATTTCAGTCAATCCACCTGTTCTGCTCCCCAATCTGTCTCTGGTGAATCCTCTCACACCCCGTACTTCTGGCTTATACCCCAGTTCTTGTATGTATAATAAATAAATCTTTAAAAAATTCCAAATAGGAAGAAAACAGCTGGAAGATATCATCACTAAATGAAATTTCATCTTATCACAGGGACATTTTTTTCTTTTCTGAACAACAAAGAGACATAATTTAAAATATAGCCTGAAAACTCAGATCATGGACTTCTTCTTCTGTCCCACATTTCCATGAGGCAGCAATGAAGTAAATAGAGCTTTTCCACTGAGCAGATGACAATTTGAAGGGCTTGATCTGTTTTGTGTGACTGGTTTGTCCTTGTCCCTCAGTCACGGGAGAGGGGGGAAGTTTGTCAAAGGAGGAAGATTAAAATTTATAAAAAGACCACAGAAAAAGGGGACCCGTTGTTCCTAGGGGAAGAGTCTTCTGATCACCAGTTGGTCCGGAAGCTCTTGTTTCCTGTCCAAAACCACAGCACTAGGACAAACAGCCACTCCCAGGGAGCTAGGACCTGAAAGGACGGAGAAAACAGACCAAAAGGGCTTGGGGAGCTGGCACTGGCCTCAGGGTCCAACTGGTCAACCAGGCTAGTAGTGTGCCCACAGTGGTTGATGACTCACACATGGGATTGCTGGGGTATGTGCCTTGCACCCCTAGGGCCAAGCTCTCCCTTAGAGAGGAGATACCTGAGGTCTGCCCTTGGGGACAGGTAACTAAAGTACAAATGCACTAAAGACAAGAGAAGCAAAAGGTAGTTATCCACAGCGGAGAGGAGCAGTTTGGGGTCATGGGACATTATGCAAGGTGGTAGACAAAATCTGCACCCCCCCAACACAAAGGATGATCAGTAGAAGGAAGAGGAAAGATGGAAGGGAAAGAAAATGAGAAGAGAGAAGAGAGAGGAGAGGAGGAAAGGGAAGTAGAAAAGGTCACTATTTTTTCCTAGATTCCAAGGAAGGGTCTGTCTTCTACTTAGCAGTGGAATTCAATCCTCCAAAGCAAAGAATGCACAGATAAAGAGAGAACCTGGAGTTGGTCTACTATCAAAGAGAGTAACCCTGAGTGAATATTTACTCTGTAAGTAGGTATGGTTACAGAGGCATTTCTTGGCATTTCATTTTCAGGATAGAGTCATGAAACAGATACTTTCTTTAGTTCCAAGGAAGTCAAGTCACCAAGAGGTCAAGGTCCTGGATTGCTTGGCCCATGGTTTTTTATTTCCTGGGGGAAGGGTGTAGGGTTCAAACTTAGAGCAACTGAACCTCAGAGTCTGCAGAGGCTGCCCATCTCTTTCAGTGCCTTTGACAAGGAGAACAGCTAACCCAGCACCCCTAGGTATGAGGGTTTTCTGACTGGATCGCTGGAATCATGTCATGGTAGGGGGATTATGGAATATTGGGAAGACCTGAAGCAGCAAGGGCCTGCACAAGACAAGGAAGATGGCCAAGATGGGAGCCAAGGGGAGCCACAGAAGAAATCCAGACTGAAACCCAGATGAAGCTTCTAGATGCAGTTCACACCACATCAAGGAATGGTCAGGATGGAACTTAGCCAACCACTCTGGGGTTGTGTGTAAGGGACACATGCAGAGTAAGAACCCGAGCTGACCACTGGGGGCTTGTGGGGTAAGGAACAGCAAGGTGAACATGAGACTAAGCTGGGGGAATGGAGACAGAGCTGGATGAGATTCCAATGGAACCCTGTAGACTACGATAAATTATTTGGATTTCATTCCTAGTCGGATTGAAAGCAACAGGAGGGTGAGGGCAGAGTTGGACTTGGGTCCAAAACTGTATTTTGGACTTGGGTCCTCTTTGTATTTGGTTCTCAATCTTTCTATCACTTTAAAACTGCTCTAATGAACAATGCATATAAAATTATCTAGTTACCTATCTACCTACCTACTATCTATCTACCTACCTATCCATCATTCCTTCCTTCTGTCCATCTATCCATGCATTTATCTATGGTGTTTATATGTATTATTACTGTTATTTTCCTTAAAAAAAGGGGTTCTTATTACTAACTTTTCTGCATCTTGCCTTTGTACTTAACATTATGTTTTGAAAATCTTCGCAAGTCAAATGATAAACATAAGCCATTGCACACGAGCTGATAAATACCCTATTTTATTTAGTATCCATGACCATTTTCTCTCTTCAAAATTTGTATGTTTCATATATACGAAAAGTTTGTGTGTAAGTATATACACATGCGTATACACACATACACACCAACATGTGCACCTAAGTACCTATGATCTGAAAAAATTGTGTTTCACCAAATCTCATTCTTTTTGAATGGGGATAAAAAAGAATCTCTCTCTAAACTAAGCTACAATTCATGACAGCACTGTATCCACCTGCATTTTCAGGTCTATGTTTTCCCCTCGAACTCTTGCCCAGATACACAACAGGGCGCATCACTGCGGCTGTTGGTGAATAGCTTTGTGAAACCACCTACTTTGATGACACCATCTCCGAGGCGTAGCAGTAAGAAAAAGAAGAATGAAAATAGGACCATCTTTGCAAAGGGGAAATGGAGCCGTGAACCATGTGGGTCTCAAAGAAAACCCCTGCAGCCATGTGGTTCCAAAGGAGGACAAGGCAGGAGGAGGCGCTGAGGAAGGAAATCCAATTCGGCACAACCAGTCCTGGGAGAAGACTTTTGTTTCTCTCCTCTCTGCTGCCTGCTCTGCCAGAGAGTTCAAATGTTTACCCAGCTTGGCTGGCAGGCATGGTGGCAGCGGAGGTACCTGCTGGGTGGAAGGCAGGTCCTGCTGGGGCCCGAGACCTGCTCCAATGAAGCCTTCTGCTGTCTTCCTACTGCAGCCCCATTCCTGGCTCTCTGCAGCGGCTCTCGTCCATGCAGGGCAGGAAAGACCCGGGGATATTGGCCAAGGTTCCGGCACCTTGGCCCAAGCATGTAATTCATTTGCAGCGGGGGCCTGGGTCGTGGCTGGGCCATCGCCAGCCCCTTCTTTCTCTGGGGACATGTGCTTTTCTAGATCTTGCCTTTGAGATCGTTCTGCTCTCTTCTACAAAAGGACCAGGTCTATTTTGTTTCTTATGCATGGAGAAGTCTTTTTCTTTTCAATCCCTCTTTCGTGTCTCCAGGGAGAACTCACTTGTAAAAAGATCCACCTCCAGATACCAGGGGGTACATGGTGGAAAGGGGGTGACAGACCACCCAAGCAGGAGACAGGCAGCTGACGAGCAGGGGAGTATACAGGGAGCAGGGAACAGGAACGCAGCCCCTGGCTCTAGGCTGCTCTGGAGCTGGTAGAGGACTTACAAGGGAGGGACCCAGAATCAGATGGACAAGGCAGCTCTGCCACTTGCAACTCAGATCTTGGGAAACCTACTGAATGTGTCTTCTACTCTGTAAAATGGGTGCAACAGCTGGGCTTACCTCTCATTTTAGCTGTGAGCTAAGTACATGTTTACAGGTGCAATAAAGAGGAGTTATTTCTCCTAGCAATATGGGTCTCCATGTCCACACTTGGAAAATGAGGCTATAATTCTCCAACTGAAAAACAGCAGAATCCTGGGACAGTAATAGGTTTTCTGAATTTACCGCTGGAGGTGGGGCATTTCCCAATGGACTGTTGACTCCCCCAGGCCATGCTTTCGAAGCCGCCGTGTGCTTCTGCCCACACTTACGGGGTGTGGCTGCGTGCTGCTGAGTTCTTGAGTTCCAGATGGAACCTTCCAGATGGAAGGTTCGTCAATTTTCACTCATGTTTGAGGTAGCTGTTGATCAAAGGGACCACGGAAAGCCACCAGCTCCACTTGCTGTCACACCCACAAGTCTTTTAACCTAAAAAGGCAGCCAGCTGGGGACAGCTTCCTGAACGTGTGATCTGTGTGGCCGCCGGGACCCTAGGCTTGTAAGTGTTCTGTGCATCGAATGTTCTACTGAGCATGATATTTTATATATTTTCTGAACCAGGGCCTCGCATTTTCATACTTCACAGGGTCCTCTCTCCCCAAGGTACCGCCGTCTACACTGCTCCGTGGGTGTGCATGTGTGGGTGAACAGGGAGGGATTCTTTAGAATTTCACTTTATTGCAGGTGAAGAGATGCCACTCTAGCACCCAGTGCTGCTAATTATGAGAGGCCTCCAGCCAGGCCCAGCCCCACCAAGGAGAAAGCTAAAGCCACCACAGCTCAGCTAGCAGCCCCGAGAGCAGAAACAAGCTGACTCATGAAAATCCCCCAGTTCACATGGTGGGATGGTGATTTTTCTCTGCCTTACTCCTATGCCTCTCCCAGATGATGTATGAATTGCCTTATTTACCTTTTCCCTCCAAACCTTCTCCTTTATTATTTTTATTAATGTCATGCCAACTCTGTAAAGGTGTTTCCTTTGCAAAAAGAAAAAAAGGAAAAGGAAAAAAGAAATAAAATAACTCTCCCAACACCTCACCTCACTCCCATCGTAGAGAGAATATATTTTTAAAAATAGTATTCCGTGTGTGTGTGTGTTTGTGTGTGTATGAGAGAGAGAGAGAGAGAGAGAGAGAGAGAGAGAGAGAGAGAGAGAGAATATTATAATGGGTTAATTAGATGAGGGTCTAAAATTTGATTATAAATAGTAATAAATTCAGGTCTTTATTTCAAAAGACCAGATTACCCAGGAAAGTTTCACCATCCTTACTGAAATAAAAACGCTGCTGCATTTAATGCAATTTAATTTCAAAAGTAAGGGGAGACACATTATGCAAGTGAAGCATTAGAATATGGGCACATTCTGGTTCAGGGCGGTGAGGGCCTGGCACTGTTGCTGTCATGTGTGCCTGCCACCACTGTGCTGATTAGTGCTGGGACTAGGTATGGGGTAGGTGGTTGCATCTGCAAAGCTCCCTACGAGAGAGAGCTGTGTTCTGAGTTACAGTGAATAAAAATGAGGCCTAGAGAATATCAGCAAACTTGCCCAAGGTCAAGAGCTCATGGCAGAGCCAGCATCAGAACCCAGATCCCTCAGCCTCAAGCTCACTTGCAAGCATTCTCTATATCCTCCTGAGGCCTGTTTGCAAACATGAGTCACTTTGATTAGCAAATATCAAAGTCACAGCTCCCTGCTTGATAAGATGGCTGATCAGTCATAAACCCAACATCACAGGGGAGAAAGAGCCTTGAGGAGTCATCTTTCTAAGCTGTCACTGAGTGCATGTGCTTCTTATCCAGTGTCCCCTATCAGAGGCTCTTAACTATTTCCTGTGACAGTGAACCCTCTACCTGTTGAAGTACCCTCTTCTGTGATCCCAGAGCTCTTTGAACAGAATGCTTATCTTTACTCTAAAGGAAAGGCACATCTGTTCTCCCCACCCCCACCCCCACAATCCAAGCCAGAGGCACAAAAAACTCGCCAACCCTCAGTCCCAGGACAGCTTCCCTCCACCTGTGGTGTCTTCTGGTCTCAAGGTGGAGAACCTTCCACTCCCTCCCTCTATCGTTCCCCATGCAAGAGCTTCCAGGCCATGACAAGCCAGTGCAAAGCACTGACCTCTAGCTGAAGAAACAAACTCTTTCAGCTCTGCACATTGCACATGACCTTTGGGGTCTGGGGGTGCATTTGGCCCACAGAGCAGTGAGCACCACTTTCCATGGAAGGGCTGAGATGAGGGCTCTTAAGTGGAAGGTACCTCGGGTTTCTGAATAGGACACCATCTGGATTCCCCCTCCTTTTAAGCTGCCTGTCTCCTGAGAGGGACCTGCTCCCTAGCCCATGGGGAAAATTCCAGAAGCCTGGGAAGGCGAGGGCATGTCATTTATGAAAACAACTGTTTAACAGCTCCCACATCATCCATATTTGAATGTGAGGAAAATAATGGTAAAAACATCATAAAGAAGCAGATGTGCCTGAGTCAGGTTTGGTAGCAGGAAAAAAAAATGTGGGTTTGCTGATAGCAATTTCATTCCTCCAACTGATGAGAATGAAGAGATTGTGTGTCCCCCGAATGGGTCATGCAGAGCCTCATGAAAGGTGGAATGATGCCAATAAGGGCCCTCCAGGTATACCACCCACCTTTACACTTGTCCCTGGGTATGGGGGTACCATAGACATCAGCAGCTAGGGGGGATGGTCTCCATAAAGAGGTGACTCGTGCCCAGAGGGAGTGCCTTTACAGCATTTCCTAATGTGCAAGAGCTGCCTTAAGGACTAGTGGCAGCACAGCGTGCAGATGAGTGTGCACACAGGAGAGCAAGCGCACACGTTCACACCGGACACCAGGATACACGGTGGACAGGATCCCTACTGCTTCAGCAACAGCCCATTGCTCCAGGTATCTGCAAAAGGGCACTGCCTGCTCACCTCAGCAGCTTAGAGAGGCAGGATGGAGCAGACAGAGCAGGTTTTCAAGCTGAGGAATCACGATTTCAAATCCTAGTTCTGCAACTGATGAGCTGTGACCAAAGAAAAGTAGGAGGTCACCTCTACAAGGATCAAGCTCGCCTACAAACATAAGAAAAATAAGCTAGTCAAGGCATGCATGGAACTGCTATGGGGATGTGAGATAATATACGGAGGAATGCCTGTGCTACTCCTGGCATGGAGTAGAAGCTCAACTAAACCCAGCTTTTCTGTAGTGACTTTGCAGGCAAATGCAGATACATAGGAGGCAAATGAGCAAAAATGGTTACGAGTAATGGTTCTGAAGTCAAACAGCTCGGGATATGTTTTCTAGTTCTAGCTTTTATGGATTGTGGGATTCCATGCCTCATTTTCCTCATGGGCAAAATGGGAACCATGACCTTGTGATGAGGATTAATTGAAACTCAGGAAAATGTCTGGCTTCTAACCTGTTGTATCAGATGCACTCTCCATATGCCACGTAGTGATAGTGCCTTCCCCAGCCAGCACGGCTCTTCCTACCATAGGGCAGGGTATGCCCCATGCAAAATGCCCTGCATGTTAAAACCCCAGTCTCTCAGCCCTGTAGATCTCCCAGGCAGGTAAACGCACAATAAATCCTCATCAGAAGAAACGAATGGAATCAATAAAAAGAACACCACCCCCCGGCCCTGTCCCTCACCATGAAAGTGGGGCATTTGATATTTGTTCCCCAGGTCGCTTGTCGCCTTCTTTTCCTGCTTCCATTTTAGTAAGTTTAATTCTTGGAATGTTGAACAGTTATTTTCAGATAAGTCACAGTCGAGCTTTCTGGTCCAATTTGCAGGACTTTTCGCTGCCCGGGAAAATACGCTCTTCTGCCTGGTGGAGAAAGCGACGGAGCCCTCATTGTCTATTCAGCGGTGTCGCTGGAAGGGGCCTCAGACACGCACCCCGTCTGGCTGCCCATTACCTGTCATTCAA